>NC_046641.1:24922943-25222943 GCF_900324485.2 Mastacembelus armatus | reverse complement strand
ACCAAGTGGTGTTTGTGAGTGTATTACTTATATTTATTGCCCAAGTCTTTAGTGACATACTGCTAGTACTTGTACATACTAACTACATACCAGTATTTTTAATCCTTGAACTGAAAGTGATGTTGTTGCCCTGACACATAAGGTGCTGGATCCTTTATTGCAGTTACAGTAGTAATACAAGGTAAAAGTCCAGCATCCATCCTGGATCAATAAAGTTTGATGATCAGACTGTGTTTTGTTGATTCATCTGATTCAGAAAAGGAACTAAAGTTATCAGATAAATGTAGAGCAGGAGCTCTTTTAGACTTGTGTGTCTTTCTTTCAGCTCCAGAAATGTCGAGCTGTGTGAGGTCTGGTGACTGTGCGGACGGTCTGTGTTGCGTCCGCTATCTGACTGGTAAACGGTGCCAGAGGATCCCTGTGGAGGGTGAGGCCTGTCTGCTGCAGGGCTCCACCAAACGGAGGAGGAACCTGGGACGCTGCGACTGTGACGCAGGGCTATCCTGTGTCGCCACCAGCCGGGTGGAGTCAACCAAAAACAAAGGCCAGGGGGTGTGTCTCCCCCGTCCCAGACAGGGCCAGAGGAAAACAAGGCATTCTGGGAAGAAGAGGACGGCAGAGAGAAGCTGCTGAATGACTGACTCAGTATAAACTCCAACATTTGTGCACATTTTATTTAAGTATTGTTTCGGTTTGTAGGAAGATTCTGTAGATGTTTGAAACTCAAAAATACCAACAAGAATCTATGAGCTAAGAGATCAAAGTTCTTTCGCCCTTGAGGAGAGCACATCAGTGCTACTCACACTGAAGCACAGAGCCTCTCGCTCAGATCTTCAGTAAAATTAAAGGCTACATCCACATCCCAGAACTGGGTGTCCTGGTGTTTCCATCAGACCTGCAGTTTGATCCATGTGTGTCAGGGACATGGACCAGGTGTGAACCCCCTGAGCTCCTAAACTGCCCCCATGCACAGGCTGAACTGACATGTGAAGAACAACAACATCATTTGTGCTCAGTTTCCTCCAAAGCTGCTGGGTTCCCATATGTTCCTTCCAGTTTGGCTCCATCAGGAGCTTCTCCATAAATGTCCAACCAATGTAAAGCGTCCTGGTCTCTCCACTGCCCCCCCTCCTCCATGTTGATGTTTCCCACACTGAATGATGACGACAGGCGACATGTGCAGAGGAGGGAGACGTTAAAACGACCACATGGATTCTGATCTGACCGTCCTGACGGCGCTCACACTCACACATCGGACAGGAATCAGATCTAGGACCACATATGCAGGTGGACCAGAACTGGTCTGAGAACATCTGGTCTGAGTTATTTGGAGGGGAAACAGCAGCTATAATGTGGATGCAGCCTAAGAAATGTTCTCATCAATGTTCTTTTATTCATTAAAAGTGAGAATGATTGTTCCTCCACCACTGTTATCTCATTCTGTGGTCCACAAGGTAGAACAGGCAGAAATCTACAGGCAGGAACCTGTAAATAAACACTTAGCATATATATAAACAAATCTATTATGTGTGATTTTTTTTGAGTGACATGATCAGATGACAGATTTCTGTGCCTAAACTGCTCTAAGTTAGTCTTCCAAAAACAATGAAAGGAACAGAAATCTAGATCCGACTTCTGGATGAACCGCTTTACAGAGCAAGTGGACTGTGGGGTACAGGGTTCCCTGTATGAAGAGACAGAGCTGCTGGAGACTTAATCTGAAGGCCTTTAAAATATTCTGATTAACTGGTAACAGTCAAAACAAAATGTTAATAGTAAAATTTGTTGTTTGAGCAGATCAGTTTACATTTTTCACAAAGTCCTTGATCTGCTTAACATTTTTACACATTTAAGCAGTTTTCATGTTTTCAATTACAAAACTTTGAACTTTCATATGAATTTAACTCCAAGCATCAAATAGCTAAATGGGGTACAATAATAACTAGCTCTAATATTACCATCTGACATGCAGTATAAGTATATGGTACATACAGTAGGCCGTCCTCTGTCTTACCTTAGGATCTTACCTGAGATCCCGTGGCTCCACCTGAGTCTCCTCCTGTTACCTGCATGTCCCTAAACTTAAGCTAAAACATGACATTCACAAACTTTTCATTTATCTCTATGCATCTACTCACATATACACCAAACCAGGAAATATCTAACCGCGATGGTTCCCACCTTATTTAACATTTACTTCACGTTAGGCACAGAAAGGCTTGTTCCTCAAACAGCTAACGGTTAGCTAATTGAGCTAGCTAACATCAAGGATTAGCGCCTGGTAAATGTATCTGCCCACATACATCTCAGGTTTTATAACCATAACTCGCCGTAAAAACGTCCTGTCCTAGTTCGTTGGACAAACTTCGCAGCTGCAGCGACAAAAACAGGTTAGCTGGCTAATGTTAGCTGCTAAGTGCAGCTAGCTACGACAGGCTAACAGTGGTGCTAACGGCTAAAACAAGATGCTAAGTTACTTTCAGACTGGTACATTCTGAAGCTCTCGGTAACTTCAGGGTTATCGGTGATGTCTAAAACGTTTAGTGACTCTTCTCATAAATCCAGAAACTTTGGGAACCTCCTTTACGGTCTCTACAATCCGGTTCTTGGATTGTCTGAACAGTCACTGGACCCCGTTTGGCCATGAGGGTCAGTTCATGTCTTCAAACAAGATTTAGACGCAAGTTGTTGTAATAAGAACCGAAGCTCGTTAAAGGCAGTTTGACTTTATGTTTTCAGTTGATTTTAAACCAAAATTTGAAATCACGTACGTGAGAGCGTCGTGCATATGCAAATTAGCGTCTGACGTCATCGGGGTAATCTGGCGCCTTTTTCGCTTTTAGCAGGTGTGAGCTCATTTACCTTCAGGTGAGTAGAACCTGAAAAACACTGCGGCGTGTGGAGCCGACGTACAGCTCACGGCATGAAAAGTGAACCAAACCACATGTAATCATTGAACTCTCAGAGACCCACACAGGTTCTTCTACAGTGTGTTCCCAGTTCTTTAAAAGTAAAGTAGGTACTATAAAGACCAGTGCTTGAAACTGAGGTCAGTGTAAAAAAAGAAAACGGGCAACAAAACTCTCAAGGCATCTTGTTTTATTTTCTCCTTTTTGATTTAACAAAAAACCGTTGGGAGTTTATGGAAAAAAAACGTTAATGCAAAAGAAACTTTCAAAGGCAAAGTCACAAATGCAGCAACATGATTTCAACAAGAATAAAAAAACGGATCAGCTGAATCTCCATCAATAGGAATGTTGAATGCGCAGGTGGAGGCAGTGGGTGGAGGTGGGCTGGAGCATAGAATGGCAAGTAGAAAGGGTTGAGTGCTGGAGCTCAAAGCTGCCCAGAGTTGGTGATGGTGAGCTTTACTTTGGGTTTGCCGCTCTGGCTGCCCTGGTTCTCCATCTTTCTTACCACATCCATCCCCTCGACCACAATCCCGAACACCACATGCTTTCCATCCAGCCTGCAAACAGAGCGGTCACAACAATCAGAGGTTTATAACAGTCAGACTGCTGTGACAGAAGACCAGCAGGGACCATAAGGCCCCTCAAATCAAGTACAAGACTATCAACATGTTAATCATGTGTCAACACTACACAGGTGCATATAACGTTCCTATTAAGAGGATAAGACCCGTGACTAAACATGCTCAGCTATTAGAGTCTGGAGCTGGTGTTTGGAAACAGATGGGCCTCCCATTGTTGGTGAGGAAGAACCATGTGAGCCAGGTCAGCAGTGTGGCTCCCTGCTGGGTTTTTAATAGTTTTTGGACAATAACGGAGGTCTGGACATAGCACAGACCCATAAGCTGAACCAGGTTCTGGATTCACACACATTAACGCTGAGGACACCACATTTATTGTTGCTGTCAGTCTCTCTGAGGCTTGGACTCAGTAACATGCGATCACTGCAGCAGACAATTTGACTATTATCCTGAATTTAAATTAGTTACTAATCAGAATAAAGCCTAATAACCAAATGCTGAATTTCCTCTCTGGTATTAAAGTCTAAATAAAAACTAATACTTTAAAATCAAGGCTACAGATTTGCTCTCACCAGGCTGTTTTTTCTGTGCAGATGAAGAACTGAGAGCCATTGGTGTTTGGCCCAGCATTGGCCATGGACAGGATGCCGGGACCGGTGTGCTTCAGAGAGAAGTTCTCATCAGCAAACTTGTTGCCATAGATGGACTTTCCACCAGTTCCATTGTGGTTGGTAAAGTCTCCGCCCTGTAAGATCAAAACAGCTCAGGTAACTGAAGCACCATCAATGCAACCATCAATACTTTCACACACCTGAAATCAATGTTGAAGACAGATCATTTAATCCCTTTCCCAGAAGGACTAAACCACAACTGAGGTTAGGAAGAGAGACTTTCAGCTTTAAATTTTAACAATACCTTTGATATAATGTAGACTGACAACTGCAGATTTTTATAGATCAAATGATTTGTCAACAAATCAGTTATCTTTTTTATAATCAAACAAATGATACTAAACCAGTCCGTTCGGGGCTCTGATATTAAATACTACAAAAAAAGTCCTGATAAAAAGCTCTGTTAAACAGCTGTGTCACTAAAGATCTGTGGTTCCAGTCATCACAACATTTGCATATGTTTCTGTGTCCAATGGTTAATCACACTAAAAAGCCATCGATGCCACTGTCTCTCAAGCTTTTCCCCTTAGAAACCTCACCTGGCACATGAAATTGGGGATGATGCGGTGGAAGATGCTGCCTTTGTAGCCGTAGCCCTTCTCACCGGTGCAGAGGGCACGGAAGTTTTCAGCAGTTTTGGGCACCACGTCGTCCCGGAGCTGCAAAACAATAACAAAAATTAACACACCCAAAGGCAGTTAATGGTTACCAAGCAAACAGGGTGAGGTGGATTGTAAATTTCAAAACTGCGGAGAAAGGAGGGAGAGAAGAAAAAAAAAAAAACCCTTTCAAAGAGGGAAAGTTGCACATTCAGTAACCAGCAAATGAACCAACATCTGGATTGTTGCCATTCAGGCCCCGAGCCAAGAGCAGATTTACCAGACTGCACTTTGTTCCGTGAACCAACTGGTTTTGTAACTACAGCTCTACAGAAGGAATCGGGAGCGGCAGCATCTCTATACAGCATTATACAACACTGAACATGTAGAATTTGCTATTTTAAAATGACTGCACTTCCCTCCTGATGGACTGATACTTTGGTTCATTACCCATTATAAGATTTAGTGCATCCAGTGAAATCCCTTGAAGCCAGTACACTGTATTTATGATTGTGTTCCTACATCAATATTACACTTCAAGATGTTTACAGGGAACTGTCTCTGCAAACGTCTGACAAAAATCATCAAATCATGTTCCACCACTTTTTAAATCCTCTGTCAAATGACTTAGTCTGTCAAGCTTAAGAGACAATGTCCTGCCCTTTGAGCCATGTTTCTACAACAGCAAGAAGATGAACATTTACTCAGAAACCTGAGCTTTTCCTCCAGACTGTCAATGTTACTGCAAGTGACTTGACAGAGTGACGGTAGAAAGGGGGATTTGACAGAGGGCCCCGTCTCTTCAGCTTATGGCATACAACGCCACGTCTTGCCCCTTTCTCCTTGCTCCAGACACCTGTGGTTGATCCAACAACATAGCAGGAGAAACTGCTGAGGAATGCACTGCGCCCACACCAGCATTATTAGAAATCAAACAGCTGGTGCAGCCCATTGAGGAGCCATCTGTTCATGTGGTTAGCGTCTAGTAATCGTGGTCCCAGTGAAGCAGGACTGCAATACTGCACCTGACTAAAATATCTGTATATCCTGCTGATGCCACAAGTATGTTTGGGTGGTGGCTGCAGCAGACAGGCAGGACAGCTGGTCTCAGAACAGCTGTGCAGCAGGCCACCTGCTCAGCCGTAACAGAAACCATTCGGGACCAACCCATCGCCTCCCTGATAACCACAACTACAGGAGGAGCAGCCAGGCCTGGTCTTCAAGAGCCGCTGACCTGCTTAAATTCCAGCTATCCCTCAGTTCAAGCTTCTGGCTCACTGAACACACACCTGATCCAGGTAACGAGAAGCAGGCAGAGCTGGTTGGAAAACAAGCAGGGTATCAGCTCTTGAGGACCTGGGTTGGCACCCCTGCTATCAAATGTCTGACACTCGCCCTCTAGTCTCATGTTGAAACACTTTACTACATTCAAACCTGCTCCAAGCTCAAACCAGAACCATCAGGATTATTCTGATAAATCTGCTCCAAGATCAAACCAGAACCATCAGGATTATTCTGATAAATCTGCTCCAAGCTCAAACCAGAACCATCAGGATTATTCCGATAAATCTGCTCCAAGATCAAACCAGAACCATCAGGATTATTCCGATAAATCTGCTCCAAGATCAAACCAGAACCATCAGGATTATTCTGATAAATCTGCTCCAAGCTCAAACCAGAACCATCAGGATTATTCCGATAAATCTGCTCCAAGATCAAACCAGAACCATCAGGATTATTCCGATAAATCTGCTCCAAGCTCAAACCAGAACCATCAGGATTATTCCGATAAATCTGCTCCAAGCTCAAACCAGAACCATCAGGATTATTCCGATAAATCTGCTCCAAGCTCAAACCAGAACCATCAGGATTATTCCGATAAATCTGCTCCAAGCTCAAACCAGAGCCGTCAGGATTATTCTGATAAATGTGGCCGAGGTGTTTTTGAACAGCAGCCCATCCGCAGTCAAAGGAGAAGGAAGATCCCAGAGCTCCATAATTCGGGGATGTCTACTTCAGGGCCCAGGAGGCTCCGGTTACCGCCATATCACACTGGCGGGGCCAAATTTACTCCGAAGGGCTCTATGAGGAAAACCGTGTCAGCAGGGGGGTCCTTGGGTTCACATCTAGCCCAGGACTCGAGCCAAAATCCGGGCCCGCCCATGATAAGGTGCCGCCGCTCTACCCACAAAATGGCTGCTGCCGCTGCCATTAGCGGGGCGGCCCGTGACAATGGCGCCATTACGGCCGCTTATGTAACGGCAGGTCTGTTCGCTGCGGACCGACGGTGTCCCGGCGGATTCTGCTACTGCACCACCCTCCCCCCCACATGCGCATTTTCCTCATCGGGCAAACCGCAGACAACACCCCCGGTGAACCTTCCAGAACCGCTCCCGTCCGTGAACACAGGAACCGGCGCCCTTAGCTTCGGCAGCTAACCTGTCAGACGCAGCTAGCGCAGCACTTCCGTTTGCATACAAAGTCAAAACATTTATATCGGAGCTAAAATAAACCTAACGGGTTGGAGTAGATCCCACTGCCGCCTCTTTCCCCCGAGGCCTGGACACAATGAGCGGCCGTTAGCGTTAGCCGAGCCCGTTAGCATTAGCCGGAGCAAGCGGTGCCCGAGCAGCGCGCCTCGTGCAGCGTCTCAAACCGGGGCCGCGGGCCTTTAATGGGCCTCGGCACTTCAGCTCGAACGCTACCTGAGCAGGTAAACACGTTTACTGTGACTTCAACCGGAAATACCAGTCACTTGTCATGTTGTGGAGCCAGCACGGGACAGCGTTTACACCGGCATTAGTCTGGGCCGCTCACCTCACGTGAATAAAGCAGACGGTACCGGTGAAGTTCTGCAGTTAGCTGGCGCCGAACGACGCTGGCTGCACGCCATAAACACGTGCACACGGATCCGCAACACGCTTTTTACAGTCGGGCTAACGTTAGCGCGGCTAGTGTGGACTGCAAACGGCGGGGGACAGCTGAACCCGGATCTAAGGTTCTGCCCCCAGAGTCCAGTAAAGACGCAACACAGAAGCGGTTAGCTGAGACCCGGTGCGGTCTACCTGACCACAGGGAAACACTGGTCCCGCTCCTGCATCACGCGGGCTGGTTTACCTCCATGACGATCCGGCCTATTGGTGTATCGCCAGCACTGACATCGAAGAAGACTCGGGGTCGGGCCATTGCGACAGACTGAAGACGGCGGACTGAAGAATTTCCAGGCGAACTCACAGCGGGCCACTAGGAACCGAAAAAGACCGAGTGCTGTCGCTGCATTTTATATAAGACCGTGGTGGGCGGTGCGAAATCACAGCGGACCAATCGATGACATCGGACCATTTGATTGACACGCGTTTTAACGAGTCAGCAGGCGGAACAACTGACGCTCCCTTTTTACTGCGCTCTTAATGGACGGACACATTTTACGGTGTTTGATTCGTACACCAGACTGGGCCACAAGGGCGGAGGTAAGCAGTTTCAAGGTTTGTCACTGGCAGCACCGCTCGGTTCTGGTGTCCCGACATTAAAAACCCGAGCTCGAGTCTCCGAGCAGCGCGCGCCACAGATGACTGACAGCTCAGACGTCCAATCCAAAACGAGCAGCGTGCGCGGTGGGTATACGTCAAATCCCGCATTCAAAGCGCGCTCCCGTTGGCACCCGGGGGAAATGTGCCTTCGCGGTCACGCGGTCAGGGCGCGGCCCGTCATGTTCTCTGCAGCAAGAAAAAGTTTATGTCCGAAGTTTGTGTCCGGGATTAAAATGAGAAACTAGAGTTTGGCGGAGGAGGATGAATATTAACGGATTCAGGGTTTCTTCATGTTTCTGTGTTGGAGATTATGGTGCTTGGGTAGGGTCAGCCCTGGAAGTACTCAGAGTATTTACTGCAGTAACAGTAGAAATACCACAGTGTCAAAATACTCCACTATAAGCATTCAAATCCTACTTAAGTAAAAGTGTCTAAGTATTATCAGAAAAATGTACTTAAAGTATCACAGTAAAAGTACTCATCGTGCAGTAAACTGGTCCCTGTCGGTGTTTTAATGTTGTAACTGTTGTTTCTGGATGAATATTCCTGCTGCATTAATGTACATGTTGACCTTTACTGCAGTAGTTGTTAAAGTTTGAAGTACTTTTTAAACTGTACTTCATCTGCAGGATCTCACGTTTGAAGTTTTCGCTGCACAGGAAGGGGATGAAAAACTGTCACTGGAGAAGTAATTTCCAAGTACCTCACACTGGAACTCCATGCTGCCAGGTGGAAAAGGTGCAGAGGATCAGGAACTGGTCTTGTAGATGTGGGAGCTGGTTGCGGATCATGGTGTGTGGGGGCCTGGGGAATTGGCATCGATCACTGACCTTTAATGAACTTTCACGACCTCTGGTTGATGCTGGGTTCATGCTGGCATCAAGCCCCAGCCCGCCCACACTAATTTGTGAGGCTCTCACATCTGATCTGTGCAGACAAACGAGAGTAAAGAGTCGCTTGTTCTATGAAAGGGCCTTTTAAATTAGTCGCACGTTAGGTTTTACATTTTTCTCCTGCCTCCTCCTTTTCTCAGATTCTTTGTAATCAACATTTGACACATAATAAAAGCATCACAGGCTCATCTTGTCTTTCCAGTGTGTGTTTATTAAATTACAAAGGTTATTATTATTATTGTTATTAGCATCGTTACTGAATCATAGTGATCATGTACAGTTTCATTTTTTTCCAGAAGCCACTGGACTCACTGGGACATGGAGACACCAACACTGTCTGACTCTAGTCACTTTACAACACGCAGAATAACAATGAGGAGGAGGTGGTGGACCAAGATGAGTCTTTAGGATCACATTTACAAGCTGCTGCTGACTGAGCTCTGCAGTCGACTCAGGGCCATTTGAGGCAGCAGCAACTTTTACTCTGCTGTCTGATGGCCTCTCGCTGTCCTCAGGGTGGGACAGTCTTGTCCCCACTGAGGAGGCTCGACCGCAGAGGAACACAGGCAGCCGATGCTCCTGACAGGAGGTTCTAGAGCTGGGGTTAAAAAGAACCTTTCAGTGAAACGAGTCATTTTCCACTTTTCATTTCAGATGTCTTCTATCTGCCAGATCCAGATGTGAGTTAATACTCTGATTTGCTCTTAGCCACATGTGCAGACTGGGGACTGTGGAGGAAAACCCAACGTGTGGAGTCCAGAACAGCTTCAGCCTCCTGAAACCACCATCAGAACCTTCAGGAGCCGTGCAATATTCTCAAAGAAGCTATGTAGACGTGCTGATTTCATTTATCTTCTATTCTTTTAATTGGCTTTTTAACCTGCACCACCAGAACCTGAGACATGTATAGAAAACGTAGGTAAAAGAATCAGAAAACTGCAACATCTGATTAATCATCTCCATCATTCTGTGTTTCTCATCTGTTTATGGAGAGAGTCTCAGGAAAACCTTCAGCCCGTCCAGGCTGCACACAGTGGCTAAGTGTAAATGCTGCACCGGTTCCAGGATGTTTTCCAGTCTCTGAAAGCCGACAGTTCCTCTGTTGCTGCTCTGCTCAGCGTATCCACGTATCTCAGATGAAAACGAACATCTTCAGAACCAGACGTGGACTGCTCCTTTAAAGCTCATCTTCACCTGGTTATCCCCTTCACCTCTATGGACCAGAAATATTCTGGTTTTAAAAGGATCGCCGCTTCAGCTCATTAACTTCAAACCGCTTTTTATTCCTCATCGTCGCTGAACATCCAGGACCAAACAATAACATCCCTGAAGAATCAAACTGAAACAGCCTGTGCGGAAGGAAGGACTTCGGTCTAAAAGCTGATGGGTGACGTGGAGAACGACGCTCAGCAGTGAATGTCATCTGGAGTTAAAACTTCATCCCAGACACTTTAATAGTTTTTAGTCGCTGCCTGTGAGCGCTGAGGGAATGAACAACGAAGCATCAAGGAAATAAAAAATAACAATAAAATAATGTTACTATCAAGTCCATAGTCACACATCAAAAAGGTTTCTTATTTAAACGTTGGGTTTTGATTCCTTCTCATTGTATTTTACACTCTTTAAATTCTGGAGGTGTGCGACAGTATCTGCGTGTTCAGTTGTTCTCGAACAGGGAGAGCAGGTCGTCGTTGTTGTTGTTCGGGAGGTCTGGAGGTCCGAGGTAGGACAGCAGCTCGTCTGGGTTGGTCAATTCTGGAAGCAGCTGCAGAGACAAACGGGTGAGAATCTTTAAGTTCCATTATTAATATTATTAACGTCCATTAAAAGCTGCGGAATAAAAGCCAGTAGACTCTGGGTGTTCCTACGGTCGAGTCTGGTTTCTACTCACGTCCAAAGAAGGTTCGGGAACCTCCGCAGAACCCCCAAGCATGAAGGAGCCGTCGCCTTGGAGACGGGGATTCTGGTTGCTACGTTGCATCATCTGGTTACCACCCGACAGTGGGGAGTTGCCATGGAGACCCTGTGCCTGCTGCTGGGAGAGAGGAGCACCATGGGAAGTGGAGTCCATACGGCCTGAGACTGACATCTGAGAGAGGAGGAGAGAGGCAGAAAGAGAAGAAGGAAAAAGGTAGGAAGGAGAGGACATAGGGAGCAAGAAAAGAGGAAAGGAACAAAAGAGGTGAGGCAGAGGGAGGAAGGAAGCACAAGAGGAGAGAAGGAAAGAAAAGGAAGAGAAGGAAATAAGAACCGAAAAAAAAAAAGGATGATGATGATGTTGGTGTGGGGGTATGATACCTGTCCAGCCAGTGGGTGGGGAGGGGGCTTGTCGGGGGTGAGCAGGGCACTGGACAGCTCAGACTGGTAAGACAGAGGGGGAGGACCCGGTGAGGAGAAGTCTCCCCCGACCCCTGGAGTCCCAGGACCAGTGAAGTCTGAGAAACTGCTGGACTGGCTGGGATAGGACGGAGCTGCAGACAGACAAGGCAGCGATCAATATCAGACAGCAGCTCATCAATATCTTCACAGCACAACAATTAACCTCAATAAACAATGTCCACTGACTCTACAGGAGCCCAGTAAGGCCAGATAAAAAAACGACTTCCTGTCAGTCACAGTGTTTATTGATCTGATCTAAACATCACATGTCTCCAGAGGTTCAGTTCAGGCTGCAGGACGACTGACAGGAACTCCAGCTGTTCGGGACTCACAGCTGGAGTCAGGTGCTTTTCTAAATGTTACGTGTCTGCAGATGTTTCCTGTTGTGACCACTGAGCTGCTTCCTTTCTCCTTCTAGTGACCACGGACAAGCTGCCCGGTGCTTGAAGCGAAGGGTGTAGTGTCTCCTGTGTCACTGTCCTGATCCCTGTCTTCGTTAATTATGAAGCACCATGAACTACAGTCGCGACTGTTCCGGCTGCTGCTGTGTGTTAATGCAGCGCTGGATCGTCAGATCAGTCGTTAATATTTCATGACAAAGGAAGGAGCCATGTATCGACTGACTGTCGTCCGTCTGTTTAAAATAGATCAGACACCTGTTGATGGTGAAAAATGTTGCAGGTGGCGCATCAAAAATAAAAAAATGAAGGCTGAAAATTCAGATTTATGGAGTTGAGAGCCCCCACCCCCTCACCTGGTCCAGGGTAGTCAGGTGTGTTGCTGCTGTTATTGCTGCCCCCTGCAGGTAGGGAGGGGTAGGGCATTGGGGAGGATGAGGAGGAGGGCACAGAGGTGGAGGAGCTGGATGGGGTGGGGCCGAGCGATACAATCATCTCCATGACGCTGGGCAGGACCATGTGACTGGGGCTGAGCGTCCTGCAGCGCTTCAACACCGGACCGTCCGACTCCTCCTTCACATGGATGTCCGGCTTCACGGGGACCGGTTTCCAGCTGCACACTGGGTCGATGGTGATCTCCTCGTACTCCGAACTAACGAGAGGAGGACAAGGAAACAGAGGTGAGGAAGAACCGTGTGAGCCCACACACACACAGACACACACATAAACAGCACTTTTAAAGATATAGGATACAGTTTATTAATCCCTCAGACGTCACACCTGTCACACCTGCAACATGTTTTCTCAGTGCAGGTGAGGTAACTGAGCAACATAGTGACAGAGGCAAATCTCAGTGTTAGCCTGTTAGCCATGCTAACTCCTCCACCCACCCTGTCCTCTCCTGCATCTACCTTTATACTCACCTGTTGGACTTGGGTCTGACTGCACCATAACAACAGATACCACCTAGTCACACAAAGCAAAGCAATAAACTTCTTACTTCTGGACGTAGATGAGGATTCCCAGCATGTACTGATCCACCTCCAGACCTTCCAACAGAGCGGTTTTACTGCACAGACACACAGACACGTGTTACACTGGAGGTCTGTAGGAATAAGGGAAACGGGGCGAGTGTGGATGTATGTGTCTGCCTACTTGCACACGGGGCATCTCCACGTCCCTCTCTCACAGTTGAGCTGCAGGTACGACTCCAGGTCAAAACACTGAGGACACAGACGTCAGAAGGTGTTAATAAACAAACAAAGATATTTAACTGCTTTGAAAAAGCCAGGGAGTGACCCTCTGAGCAGGAGGAAACACGACCATCCACAGTCTGCTCTTTATGTTGTTTCCCAGCAGCTTTAGCCTGGACCGACCTGCAGCTCCTGCTGAACCACAGCTGCGGGTCGAGGCTGCGTTTGACACTAAAGGCTCATGTCTGGAATTGATTCAGAAAAATGACAAAGCTGCACTCAGACCCGAAACACAAGGCGCCCACATGTCTGAACAGGAAGTACAGTGGATCATCCTCAGGTCGGGTCTGGCTGTGCTCGTTATGTTGCTCTGACATCACAGTGTGCGGCTCGTTGTGATTGGCTGTAGCTCTGACCTGTATGTGTCTACAGTCGTGACCTCTGGCGGGCAGCTGGATGCGGCGGAAAGTGATCGGACATTTTAAGGAGACTCTGATGGCTGTCTGCTCCACGCCATCCTCTCCGTTCAACCCGGGAGTCCCAGGGATCGAACCGCTGCTGAAGTTCCTCTTTACTGCACCAGACAGACAAACAAAGGACTGTTTCACCAAAAACAGCAGGAACAGTTTTTAGCATCTACTCTCTTCAGACATGGAATTACATCTGTTAAGCTTCCGTTCATGCTAATGCCAGATTTTCTGTTGCTCTTCACACCAGTGACCCTTTAAAGAGTTGGTGGACTCACTCTTGGTGACACAGTGCTCTGCAGGCAGCAGCCTTTTCTTCATCAGACCCTGCAGCACCGAGCGGACCGACGGACGATGGACCAGCTGGAGGACAAACAGGTGAGACTGTGGAGACGGAGAGAGACAACGGTCGTCAGCGTAACAAATTCACACTTATCTACAGGGATTAAAACTATTCGGTTAGTCCCTGACTCCAAAATGTTCTCCAGGTCTCCGGTTTACTCTCCCACTGCTCCTGCTGGGTCAACAGAATAAAACTCTCTTTTCTAAGCTCTGGGAAGGTTTTACTCTGATCTCACAGGTCTTACTGCTCTGTTTTACCCACATTAACAAAGCAAAGAAACAGATCCACATCTTATAGACTGACTCAAGACATTTTCACATCGTTTATCATTTGACTGAAGTTACACTCTGTTTTCAGCTGGGTGGGATACTTCCCCAGAGGTGGGAAGTATCGAAGTACAAATACTTCATTACTGTACTTAAGTAGATTTTTCAGGTATCTGTACTTTGAGTATTTATTTTTCTGAGGACTTTTTACTTTTCCTCCCTACATTTAAACACAAATGTCTGTACTTTCTACTCCTTACATGATCGAAACAGGCTCGTTACTTTTTCAACCTCCACAGACGACGACACGACGTAAAGGACGTAACTAACTAGAGGGAAGTCCAGAGTCTTCAGGTTACGATAGAGAGAAAACTCGCAGTGCGACGTGGAGGAACAAAGGGATCCAGGGAGTGTGGCAGAGTCCGATGACGATGCAGAAAATTCGGAAAAGCAAGACATTCCTCATCCATGGTCGTATTTAAAAGAACTGTTCAAGACTGATTCATGGTGAATGTGTTTTGTTCCCTGTACCAGCTCTGAGCAGCTTGTTAATAAAAGAAGAGTTTCATGTTTCTGTGTCAAACTTCTTTAGTTTTGTGGAGTCATCTAAAGATGTATTGAGTATCATTTCAGACCCTGTAATTTCCTAGTTGAGTCAGTACTTCTACTTTTACCAGTCTTTTTTCACACAAGTATCTGTACTTCTACTTAAGTATAGGCTGTGAGGACTTTTGCCACCTCTGGTAACGTCTTTGACTCCTCATGTATCATCTACCTGCTTCCCTTTCAGCCACGGCAGCAGGAACGTTTGTCGCCTCATGTCAGCAGCTCAACACTGACGTGACAGAGAGAAATGTGTTTGTCGTGTGTGCGGTCTGAGTCCGTGGCAGTGTGTCCTTACACAGCAGCAGGCGGTCACGGTGATCTGGATCGTGTTCCTGCCCGGCTGACAGACGTGCTTCAGGTACAAAGGCTTGTGGGAAGTTTTGTTGTCGCCTCGTTCGATGGTGAGAGGAGTCGCGTTCACGCTCACCTGCGCAGGAGAACAGAAGGTGAGTAACAACATCCGCACTTCAGTGCTGACGTAAGAAACAGGAAGAGCGAGGGTGAAGGTCAGACCTGGACGGAGGCCGGCCAGTTGGTGTTCATCTGTCGGTCCTCGTGGTGGTAACACTTAAACTGGAGCTCCAGGTCTGGTCTGAGATGAACAAAAACAGACGCCCCCACAGGGGGAATTAGGACTCGTTCTGCTCAGTGAGGTGGTGAACAGCTTCGGCACTAGTGTGTGTTTCGTGTGTGTTCTGTGGGTCTCACCTGAGGATGAGCGTTTTGTACACGGAGTCTTTGAGCTGGAAGACGTGGTTGCTGACAGCCAGGTTGTGCTCTAATCTGAAGGGCTCTAGGACCACGCCGTCACGCACTGGGAAGGTCAGCCGCAGGTCGTCGCTGGGGTTACCTGTACACAGGAAGTCAGCATGGTCAGACGTCTGCATGCTTCCTGTAACGCCACCGTTAACCTGAGCGATGTGATTATAATACTATAGATAAATGGACTACATCATTGTCAATAAGATGATTTTGTCGCAGAGAGCAACCAGATTATTTCATATTTTATTAAATCATATATTTAATCTGATCATTTCACTGATTATATTGATATTTCATTGAAAACAACCTGGTTATTTCAGTGCTGATAATCTGATAATTAGCACATCCAAAATAATCTGACATTTCACTTATAATAATCTGATTATCTGGTAATTACAAACAACAAAAGGATTATTCTGTGCATTAATGAACCTAATCCTTTGACTTCGTGTGTGTGTGTGTAGACGACCTGATCTATTATTGATAACCTGCGTGTGTTTCTGTGTGTGGACCTGTCGGAGGGGGAGGGGCCAGGTTAGGTTTAATGTCAGGCAGGAAGGAAGAGGGCGTCGGCTTGACATCGCTGTTGCCAGGTGACATGTAAGGCGGGGCCATGGAGCTGCTGGGGGTGATGGGAGGGGTCGGGTTACCAGGTACTGGGGAGGAGGGGTAACCTGGCAACCCTCGACCGGGCTGTGAAAGAGAGAGAGACATGGGTGAGAATCCTTTAAGGTGGAAAAGAGCAAACTGTCGCCGCCATCACAATCTAATACAGGAATAAAATGCTGGTGGTTTATAAAACAGGTCCAGGTCTGTCCCCATCCCTCTGGAAACCCTCTCGGCTGTGCACAGTAACTGAACAAATATTCTTAGTGGTCCACGAGGCCTGGTCGACACACAGAGCTCCTCTTACCCCAGATGGCTGGTTGAAGGAGTTGTAGACGCCACCTGCGCCCCCTGTTGTCAGAGCGTTTAAACCTCCTCCCTGAACATTAAAATGGTCCTGCTGCAAAAGCAGAACAACAAACACAGATTCATGAGTCTCATGACAATACCTTAAATAAATAGCTTATGCTAACAGTCCTCACCTTGTAGTACTGGGAGTTGTGGGGTCCGGATGGCGGGTACTGTGGCAGGGGCATCTTATGGCTCTGATAGGAAGGGGAGGAGCCAGATCGCTGGGGGGTGGGACCTAGGCCAGGAGATACAGAGAAACAGAAATGATCTTGAAGCTCCATATGGAAAAGAACCAGTGTTTTAGCGACAGAGAACTCTTCTCTCCCCTGGTTCTTCTGTGCTAAGCTAAGCTAACGTCCTGGACTCACAGGGCCAGATCACTCCCACCTCCATAGGTCCTTGCAAACAGCGTTCTATAACTGTGGTAGTTCTCAGTTCCTGTGGTTTGGACACACAAAATAAGAGGAATGTCTTCCAAAGGTTCTAAGAACAATGAAAAGGTCCCTGAGGGCTGAAAGCCTCTCATGCTTCACTGTGTTCAGGCTGGACCTCACCCATCTGATCCAAACTCATTCACTCAAACTGCTGCTGGTGTTCATCAGGCTTCTTTCGACCTGCTGCTACTTTGTGTGGTGTTTAGCTTCTGCGGCGTCCTTCACTCTGTCGTATCAGCCGCCGGTTCCCAAAGAGCGTCCTTGTGCCTGTTTGTCACAGTGAACCACGTGAGGCATCACTGTCCGAGGTCAGCCACATCACTGCGTCTTCCTGTAGCTCCTCACTGCTGCAGCTGTTTCAGCTCCCGCCCACGTGTTTATCGGGTCTCGGTCTGATTTTTACCAAATGTCTTACCAGGGGAGCCATGTTGCATTAGAAACTGACAAAGCTGCTTCACAGGTTCTGTTACAGGTTCTGTTCGGACGTGGAGGTGAACTTCTGTTGCGGTGATCAGAGGAAACAGAGCAGCCACACTCACCCCACCTGCAGATGTCTTACCTGGGTGGTACTGCATGTTGGGTCCAGAGTACGGGCCAGGCCCAGAGTGACCGCCTCCACCTGAACCTGGCATTGAACCACTAGCACCGCCAGGACCCGTCATCACGCTGGAACCAACAGGAACACCGTACTGCTGAGACATTCCCGGGAAGGACTGAGAGAAGAGAAGAGAAAGGGTTTTATCTTTTAGGGTAAATTACTGTTGATGTGATGAATCCAAACTGCCGTTACGCTTAAATCAGATTCAAACTTCAGCTTTGAAACCTCTTTTAAATTTATCATGTGCATTAGTCTCAAACTGTTTTGTTCTGTGCTGTTATGAGTTCGTCAGTTTGAAACGCTTTAACTCTGATCAGTGCAGGCCACTAATCCTCACCTCAGAGTTGTAGGGCCGTTTCAGACCTTGTGGGGGCCTCGGGTGGCCCTGCTGTGGCCCAGGGCCATAGTTTGGGTGTTGAGGGACCCTTTGAGGGCCAGCTCCGGGACCGTACATGGGGCCCATTGAGGGGGGGCCCCTGGTGGGTCCTGGACCAGGACCCATACCTCCATGAGCCATGCCAGGGGGGCCACGGGGACCGGAGTGAGACATGAATTGGTTGTTGTACGCCGGCCCTCCCATCTGAGAAACAAACACAGAGAAGCCCTGATGTTTAACATCCCACTAGACCAGCTGAGACCAGAGAGAAGCTGCACCGGAACCAGAGGCTGTAAACAGTGACGGCCGTTCTCAGAGTCTGGAGCTGGTTTTTGGAAACAGACGGGCCTCCCATTGTTGGTGAGGAAGAACCATGTGAGCCAGGTCAGCGGTGTGGCTCCCTGCTGGGTTTTTAATAGTTTTTGGACAACAATGGAGGTCTACGGCTCAGACCCATAATCTGAACCAGGTTCTGGATTCACACACATTCATTGGTGCTGCCAGTCTCTGGATGGGATCTGGACTCAGGGACACACACACTGAATCAGCAGCTGCTGTGTTTATATTGTTAAAACATTAAATCCTTAATCATAATTAACTGAACCCTGAACATCCTGCACTGACAGCAAACCTTCCACTCACCTGTCCATAGTTCATCTCTTGGTTTTGTTTCTCCTGGATGGCGGCGACGGTTGCTGTGGCAGTAGCGGTTGCCGTGGCGGCCGCGGCAGCGACGGCAGCGGCGGCAGCAGCCTGAGTGAAGTCGGCCGAACCTCTGGAGCCGGCCGGGTTAGACGGGTAACTAGAGACGGACGTCACAGTTTGTGTTTTATTCTCTACACTGAAACACTGAAGTTTATATTGTTGAGGATACGCTTCATTGTCTTTTTATTTATTTGACACTGTTTGTAAACTAAACTTTGTTGTTTTCAGGAAAATGTTGTGTTTCAGTTTATTTCTCAGACACTATTGAAACAAGTAACTTTTATTTCTTTTCCACTGAACAAGCAGAAAAAAACCACCCACCTGCCTGCGTACCCCCCAGGTCCTCCAGCGTAGCCCCCAGTCGTCCGGCCGTACATGCCCTGGTTCATGTAGCCTTTGCTGGGCTCCCCATAGCCCTGTTGGCCCATGTAGCCTCCAGGCCCGCCGCCCATGCCTGGCCCCCCGGGACCCTGCATCATGGGCCCCCCACCTGCGTTGGCTCCGGGCCCCATGACCCCTCCACCCAGACCCTGATCAACACAGAAACACTCCATAAAGACATCGGACCTCACTGCAGTAATACGACCGTGTATATATCCTCTGTACCTGCTTTCTAAATGTTACTGCAGTAAAAGTCCAAAAGTACCACCATCACCAATTATTGATGAATTATTGTACTGATCACTTTAATGTTGGAGCTGACATTAACTACCTTATGTACTTCTAATTTGAAGTACTTTATATACCGCTGGGTAGCTGACGTTAACTACCTTATGTACTTCTAATTTGAAGTACTTTATATACCTCTGAGTAGCTGACGTTAACTACCTCATATACTTCTAATTTGAAGTACTTTATATACCGCTGGGTAGCTGACGTTAACTACCTTATATACTTCTGATTTGAAGTACTATATATACCGCTGGGTAGCTGACGTTAACTACCTTATGTACTTCTAATTTGAAGTACTTTATATACCGCTGGGTAGCTGACGTTAACTACCTTATATACTTCTAATTTGAAGTACTTTATATACCGCTGGGTAGCTGACGTTAACTACCTTATGTACTTCTGATTTGAAGTACTTTATATACCGCTGGGTAGCTGACGTTAACTACCTTATGTACTTCTAATTTGAAGTACTTTATATACCTCTGAGTAGCTGACGTTAACTACCTCATATACTTCTAATTTGAAGTACTTTATATACCGCTGGGTAGCTGACGTTAACTACCTTATGTACTTCTAATTTGAAGTACTTTATATACCGCTGGGTAGCTGACATTAACTACCTTATATACTTCTAATTTGAAGTACTTTATATACCGCTGGGTAGCTGACGGTAACTACCTTATATACTTCTAATTTGAAGTACTTTATATACCGCTGGGTAGCTGACGTTAACTACCTTATGTACTTCTAATTTGAAGTACTTTATATACCTCTGAGTAGCTGACGTTAACTACCTCATATACTTCTAATTTGAAGTACTTTATATACCGCTGGGTAGCTGACGTTAACTACCTTATATACTTCTGATTTGAAGTACTATATATACCGCTGGGTAGCTGACGTTAACTACCTTATGTACTTCTAATTTGAAGTACTTTATATACCGCTGGGTAGCTGACGTTAACTACCTTATATACTTCTAATTTGAAGTACTTTATATACCGCTGGGTAGCTGACGTTAACTACCTCATATACTTCTAATTTGAAGTACTTTATATACCGCTGGGTAGCTGACGTTAACTACCTTATATACTTCTGATTTGAAGTACTATATATACCGCTGGGTAGCTGACGTTAACTACCTTATGTACTTCTAATTTGAAGTACTTTATATACCGCTGGGTAGCTGACGTTAACTACCTTATGTACTTCTGATTTGAAGTACTTTATATACCGCTGGGTAGCTGACGTTAACTACCTTATGTACTTCTAATTTGAAGTACTTTATATACCTCTGAGTAGCTGACGTTAACTACCTCATATACTTCTAATTTGAAGTACTTTATATACCGCTGGGTAGCTGACGTTAACTACCTTATATACTTCTGATTTGAAGTACTTTATATACCGCTGGGTAGCTGACATTAACTACCTTATATACTTCTAATTTGAAGTACTTTATATACCGCTGGGTAGCTGACGGTAACTACCTTATATACTTCTAATTTGAAGTACTTTATATACCGCTGGGTAGCTGACGTTAACTACCTTATGTACTTCTAATTTGAAGTACTTTATATACCTCTGAGTAGCTGACGTTAACTACCTCATATACTTCTAATTTGAAGTACTTTATATACCGCTGGGTAGCTGACGTTAACTACCTTATATACTTCTGATTTGAAGTACTATATATACCGCTGGGTAGCTGACGTTAACTACCTTATGTACTTCTAATTTGAAGTACTTTATATACTGCTGGGTAGCTGACGTTAACTACCTTATATACTTCTAATTTGAAGTACTTTATATACCGCTGGGTAGCTGACGTTAACTACCTTATGTACTTCTGATTTGAAGTACTTTATATACCGCTGGGTAGCTGACGTTAACTACCTTATGTACTTCTAATTTGAAGTACTTTATATACCTCTGAGTAGCTGACGTTAACTACCTCATATACTTCTAATTTGAAGTACTTTATATACCGCTGGGTAGCTGACGTTAACTACCTCATATACTTCTGATTTGAAGTACTTTATATACCGCTGGGTAGCTGACGTTAACTACCTTATGTACTTCTAATTTGAAGTACTTTATATACCGCTGGGTAGCTGACATTAACTACCTTATATACTTCTAATTTGAAGTACTTTATATACCGCTGGGTAGCTGACGGTAACTACCTTATATACTTCTAATTTGAAGTACTTTATATACCGCTGGGTAGCTGACGTTAACTACCTTATATACTTCTGATTTGAAGTACTTTATATACCGCCGGGTAGCTGACGGTAACTACCTTATATACTTCTAATTTGAAGTACTTTATATACCGCTGGGTAGCTGACATTAACTACCTTATATACTTCTGATTTGAAGTACTTTATATACCGCCGGGTAGCTGACGGTAACTACCTTATATACTTCTGATTTGAAGTACTTTATATACCGCCGGGTAGCTGACGGTAACTACCTTATATACTTCTAATTTGAAGTACTTTATATACCGCTGGGTAGCTGACATTAACTACCTTATATACTTCTAATTTGAAGTACTTTATATACCGCCGGGTAGCTGACGGTAACTACCTTATATACTTCTAATTTGAAGTACTTTATATACCGCTGGGTAGCTGACATTAACTACCTTATATACTTCTAATTTGAAGTACTTTATATACCTCTGAGTAGCTGACGTTAACTACCTCATATACTTCTAATTTGAAGTACTTTATATACCGCTGGGTAGCTGACGTTAACTACCTTATATACTTCTGATTTGAAGTACTATATATACCGCTGGGTAGCTGACGTTAACTACCTTATGTACTTCTAATTTGAAGTACTTTATATACCGCTGGGTAGCTGACGTTAACTACCTTATATACTTCTAATTTGAAGTACTTTATATACCGCTGGGTAGCTGACGTTAACTACCTTATGTACTTCTGATTTGAAGTACTTTATATACCGCTGGGTAGCTGACGTTAACTACCTTATGTACTTCTAATTTGAAGTACTTTATATACCTCTGAGTAGCTGACGTTAACTACCTCATATACTTCTAATTTGAAGTACTTTATATACCGCTGGGTAGCTGACGTTAACTACCTTATATACTTCTGATTTGAAGTACTTTATATACCGCTGGGTAGCTGACGTTAACTACCTTATATACTTCTGATTTGAAGTACTTTATATACCGCTGGGTAGCTGACGTTAACTACCTTATGTACTTCTAATTTGAAGTACTTTATATACCGCTGGGTAGCTGACATTAACTACCTTATATACTTCTAATTTGAAGTACTTTATATACCGCTGGGTAGCTGACGGTAACTACCTTATATACTTCTAATTTGAAGTACTTTATATACCGCTGGGTAGCTGACGTTAACTACCTTATATACTTCTGATTTGAAGTACTTTATATACCGCCGGGTAGCTGACGGTAACTACCTTATATACTTCTAATTTGAAGTACTTTATATACCGCTGGGTAGCTGACATTAACTACCTTATATACTTCTGATTTGAAGTACTTTATATACCGCCGGGTAGCTGACGGTAACTACCTTATATACTTCTGATTTGAAGTACTTTATATACCGCCGGGTAGCTGACGGTAACTACCTTATATACTTCTAATTTGAAGTACTTTATATACCGCTGGGTAGCTGACATTAACTACCTTATATACTTCTGATTTGAAGTACTTTATATACCGCCGGGTAGCTGACGGTAACTACCTTATATACTTCTAATTTGAAGTACTTTATATACCGCTGGGTAGCTGACGTTAACTACCTTATGTACTTCTAATTTGAAGTACTTTATATACCTCTGAGTAGCTGACGTTAACTACCTCATATACTTCTAATTTGAAGTACTTTATATACCGCTGGGTAGCTGACGTTAACTACCTTATATACTTCTGATTTGAAGTACTTTATATACCGCTGGGTAGCTGACGTTAACTACCTTATGTACTTCTAATTTGAAGTACTTTATATACCGCTGGGTAGCTGACGTTAACTACCTTATATACTTCTAATTTGAAGTACTTTATATACCGCTGGGTAGCTGACGTTAACTACCTTATATACTTCTGATTTGAAGTACTTTATATACCGCTGGGTAGCTGACGTTAACTACCTTATATACTTCTAATTTGAAGTACTTTATATACCGCTGGGTAGCTGACGGTAACTACCTTATATATTTCTAATTTGAAGTACTTTATATACCGCTGGGTAGCTGATGGTAACTACCTATTATACTTAACATTAAAATAAAATAAACAGCAAAGATACAAATAAACATCAGGATCAATCACTTCTGATTTTGTTGAAGTGTTTTTTATGGTCCAATACGTCAAAATAGAAACTTGAATTCCTGTTTGGTGATGTCATACCTGGCTGGCTGAGGGATTGGTCACTCCCCAGACGGTGGTTACCACGGAGAGGGATCCTGTGGGCTGATTGGTTGGCTGCTGCCAGCTGGAGGGGTCGTAGGGGTACGAACCCTCACTGCAGATATACAGAGAGAGTTCGTGTGTTTCTCCATCACAAGCCTTAATGCTCATGTTCAAAACTCAGTTTCCCAGAAACAAAGTTAAAGTGAAAACAAAAGGGCTGGGTGTCGTTATACTACAGCGATCGATCCATATTAAAGGCTGGAGTATCAATACTATATTGTTTTAAAACATACAGATTTATATCTAAATATTAACTGTGTTCCTCTGGTGAGTTACAGGAAAGAACATGTTCAAAGAAAAAAATGACAATAGTGTGTGTGTGTGTGTGTGTGTGTACCTGTGGGGGTTGTTGGCCAGTCCAGCCTTCATCTGGTTCAGGGGGTTCATGCTGGGGGGACAGGGCTCACCAGGGCCCAGTCAGACAGACAGGCAGACTCCTGGAGACAGACACAGACATAAGGGGTTAATTATCTGAAATCAGCTGATACAGTTTAATTAAAAACTACATTGCCCATCTGCCTCCTCCCCCTCTACAGAAATTATCTGACAGTGACCAAAACAAAGAAGATGTCTTAATGTTGTGTTTGCCTTCTGACAAACTACACTGGAAATGTTGTGATTTAAACAAAGTGCAGCCTTTAATTTGTCTATATATTATGAATAACTACAGGACCCACAATGCCTTGCACAATGACAACTTAATGTCCATTACTTCTACAAAAGTAACTTCATAGTAATCACCTGAATATTGATCTGAATATGCCAAAGGGGAATTATTAGGGGCTTCAAGAAGTGATTATTTTGAATCTAGATATTTTTCAATAGATTTTCAACGGATGTTTTAGTTTATGACATTTGAAAAGATCATTAGATCAGACTGAACTGGCTGACAAAAGTTCATTTAAACCATTAGCTGACTGGTCAGGTAACCAGGTGAGGAGGAGGAGGAAAGATGAAGATATGGCTCTGAGACCAGATTACTGGTCTTTACCACTTATTCTAGTTTACAGAACAAACTGTAAACCATAGGTACGACTTCACCAGCCCCTCAGACTAGTCCATGGATCACAGCGGGTCCTGGAAAAGAGAGTCTCATACTATAAGTCTTGTGACCTGCTGTATGTCCAAGTGGCAGGTGGTTTATGTCCATCTGTCTGTGATCAATTATATTAGTTCAACTTAATTAAACTAGAGTTTAAACAACTAGTTGGACTGAATCTAAAGCTGTTCTGAAATATGACGATTTCCTATGAAATTAAATGGAATCATTTTGGGGTTTGGACCATTGGTCTGACAAAACATAAAAACATATCGATTATTAAGATTATTAATCATTGGCAGATCCATTGATACTGTAAATGATCCACAGTTGAAGCCCTGTCTTGGTCTAGAAATGGTAGGAACATAATGACAAAGTCCAAGTCAAGTCCAGATGTCGTGTTTTGACTAAAACAATCCAAAGATATTCAGTCTCCTGTGATCTAAACCAGAGAAACACAGAAACTGGACAGACTGGGACAGATTTATTTATTTATTTATCTCTCTGTGTTCACATCATCCACAACACAGTAACATCTACAACAGAGAATAAACCAATGCAGAGGCCAAATAGCAAATCAGAACAAATTGTGAACAGCAGTGAACTCTGCAGCGTAACGTTCAAACTACCACCCAGTCATACAGACAAAACACAACGCCCACTGAACGATTTTCTGACTGACACTCCCACCTGGTTCATGTCAACAGCTGAGGACACGGGTGTCACCAGGTGTGTGACTCACCTGAGCACACATGCTGTCACGCCTGACGCCTGTACACTCAGGTACAGTTACACAGACCAAAACAACACCCTGTAAACTTTAAGATAAACAAACTCAATAAACTCCAGAGCAGAGCCACAGCTGGACCAAACCCTGTGTTGTTTATTCACTGGACGAGGACGGTAAGAAACTTAAATACACCGTCCAGGTGAACACAACAATCCCCACTAGACAGAAAAGTTATTTTCAGGTTCAGGTGTGAGAATAATAAAGACTTGACATAATTAACTGTTTCTGTTCCACTAAAACTGCTTCAGTTCATGGTTCTGGCTCTTCCTCAACATCCGCTGGAATTTATAATATTCTGCTCATCACACTTCAAAGCTGTTTGTCAATCAGAACATCTGTAAAGGTACAACACGTGCTCGTACGTGCACGTCTCCAAGTTTCCATGTGAGCTCGGTGAAACATGAGCACATGAACTGGAACCTGATACATGACCATGTGTGACACCTGAACAAGCCCAGACAGACAGTTTCTTCTGGGTAAATGTCCCAGGGTTCACAGCTGCCCGCCAGCTAAGGCTTAGGAAATAGGAGGACTACTTTAAAGTATTGGAATAAACAAATACACGGTGCAAACACGGCATCGTAAATGAACTCAATGGCGACCCCGAGCCGCGTGCACGACACACACGCACACGTCTAACAATAACGTTATGGCTAAGACTTAAAAACAGACCGACATAAACCGGCGGGGCTGTCCCGGTTCTCTGCCTCGTCTCCGACTGACGGTGAAACGAAGAGCACCGACAAAATGAACGTGTGACCGGAGACATTTTGAGATTCGTCGTAGCGTAACAAGCTAATGCTAACAGGCTAACATGCTAACAGGCAGCGCACAGCGGCTGAAATGAGGCTTCTCGCTCGGTAGTGCCGCTGTTAGCGCTAGCATGCTAACCAGCCGACCTCAGCATATTATATAAACACCGTAAAATAA
This sequence comes from Mastacembelus armatus, assembly GCF_900324485.2. Taxonomy (NCBI): domain Eukaryota; kingdom Metazoa; phylum Chordata; class Actinopteri; order Synbranchiformes; family Mastacembelidae; genus Mastacembelus; species Mastacembelus armatus. Next base: position 25,196,365 of record NC_046641.1, on the reverse strand, counting down.
TTCACCAACCACTGAAATGATTGATATGATTCAGTGGGCACGAAGCGACATATCAAACAGCGGGTGAAATGTTAAACCCACTAGATATTTGGCGCTTTCAGAGCTGTTGCTAAGCTATGTTAGCCTAGCTAGCACCACGGGCTGTGACAATGGAATGCTAAGCGGCTAACAGCTAGCAGCTAGCTGCTCCTCTCGTTAATGTTACCGAACATGTGGATCCGACCGAGCAGCTGCGCTTTTCTCACCGTCAGCAGCTAAAACATGTAAGTCTGGACATCCCGCACAGTGTCGACAAATGTCGCTTTTCCCAGAGCCGACCTACCTCCTCTACTTCCCCGGTGTCCGAGCCCTGCTCCGGGGCTCCGCAGTCTGAGCTCCTCCGGGCCTCCGGGGCATGAAGGACCGAGCGCACCCAAAGTCAACCACCACAGCGAAAGAAGCTACTCCCCGGCGGCCAAAATATCCAGAAATGTCCCGATAAAATCCTCCGAGGTTCACCCTGGATGACTCCAGCAACTAGCCAGCCCTCCCTGCCACCGCCGGCCTCTGCGTCTGATTATCCGGCTTCAGGAGGCGACACCATCCCCCGCAGCTCCGGGAGCGTTTGTTCAGACAGAAATCAGGGCTGACATGAATTCGCTGCGGCTCAGGCACCGGGTGGAGCTTAGCACCGGAGCCGCTTCAACGCATCGCTGCTGCCGCTAAGAGAAAGTCAGTAGGACGGACCGGAGAGAGACAGAGGGAGCTGGGGGAGGGAGAGAGAGAGACAGGTGGTTAGAGAGAGAGAGAGAGACAGGTGGGGAGAAAGAGAGAGACAGGTGGGGAGAAAGAGAGAGACAGGTGGGGAGAAAGAGAGAGACAGGTGGGGAGAAAGAGTGAGACAGGTGGGGAGAGAGAGAGACAAGTGGGGGAGGGAGAGAGAGACAGGTGGGGGAGAGAGGGAGAGACAGGTGGGGGAGAGACAGACAGGTTGGGGAGGGAGAGAGAGAGAGAAGACCTGACTTGTAATCCCAAAACACTGGATCCTACACTACCCATAATGCACCTGGGGTGTCTTCATTGGTGCTTCTCCACTCCAACTCAAAGTCCATGTCTTTCAGGGTGTAACAGACATTATGCCATCATAGTCATCTCATCTCGATCGCATCACTGTGACATCACTGTGACATCACTTAGTGTGTGGACCAACCATCTGCTCGCCCGGAGAGCTGGCGATGCCATGTTGCTATGGCAACTGAGCCTGAAGCTTGCGGCAACATCTGTCACCGTGGCAACAGAAGGTGTGAATTCTGACTGAAGATTGATTTCAGTGATAAGGAGGAACTGAGCATGTAAGGAAAAGGTGGAGGGATGGAAAGGATGAAGGAAAACAAGGACAGAGAAAAGGAAGCTAGGGAGGAAGAAAGACCTGACAGGACAAAGAATAAAGTAGAAATGTGAGGAAGAGGAGGAACGTCAGGAAGGAGATGGAAGAAAATAAAAGATCTGAACACATCAGAGTTTATTCACCAGGACAATATTAATGAAATCTGAAAAAGTGGAGGGGTCTGAATCTTTCCTGTGTACGTTTTGTTGTAACTTGTGTTGTAGCCAGTGAGTTCAGAGGAATCACACTGTAACTTACTGATTTACTAACATTTGATTTTCTATAAAACCTGGAAACAAATTCAAAGTTCAAAAAGATGCAGCAGCAGTAGTACTTATAGTATTTCTTTATTGAATGAAGCAAAATTATGAAGAGAATTTCCATCCCCTATTATGAAAATAAATAAATCATTTCTTTGTGTCACAGAAGCCTGGAACACTACCTGCAGCTGATTTCATCTTCTGCTGAATTTTCCTGCTGAGTTCATTCAGCTGCCAGACACAAAAAACAATAAAAACATGCGACGCCGCAAGATCCATTTTGGCACGGGATAAATGTGAGACAGAAATCGAGGGGTTAAATGATAATCAGCAGTGCCAGTGGTTGAGTTCATGACCTTAGCCATTTTATTCCCCAGATATCCCTTCAAAATAAAAGACAACTAAAATAAAATCTCAGTGTGCAAGTAAAGCGTTGCCATGGTGACTAATTACAGACTTCTTAATGAGCGAACACACCTGCTGCAATGACCCTCAAAGTAGTTTGACGTTGAGTTCTCCCTGCTAGCTGCGCTCCCATTGGTTTTCTATGGGGAGCGCTAACGATGCCATTTGCTAAAAACAAGTAAAATGTTGCAACAGGTGAACAGAGGATTTGTGGGAGTGATCATGACTGAACAAAGAGAAAAGAAAACAGGAGGAGTCACTTTGTTTTTCTGAAGCACCTGCTGTTACAAAACACAATCGGAGGAAAATGTGTGTGTGTGTTCAGAAGTCAGGGGTCAAAGTTCAGGTTCAGGCTTCACTCCACCTGAAGAGTGATTGAGCTTTTTCAGGGGACACACGCTGCTTCAACAGGGAGACTCGCCTCATGGCTCTGACTCAGGTAAAGGTCAGATACGGCTGCTCCCACTTTTTCTGCCAAATCGCTGTTTGGAATCCAAAACCTCATCCGTCCTGCACACACACCTCATCAACCTGTCGGTGACAAACTCAGGTGGAAGTTTTTAAGTCAGTATCTGTTGGATTTGACCGATTCTTTCGTCATGAACCGTCGTCTGGTTCTCGCTCTGTCGGAATAAAGCCCTTTCTTTGGTTGCCGAGCTTTTTCATCTTCATCTCTCACTGAATGAGTAAAAAGCAACATGTTTGTCTGAGGTGGAGTTGAGCCTGAAGCTGCTGTAGTACTGAACAGAGTACACACAGTACTGATACTGCACACTGAGTTCTCCCATGACAGATACCTTCTGTACTCCCGTGTAACACACTGATTACTACATACCATAGTACACACCGTGGGCTGTCACTGTGTCATGAATGAATCAAAACAAGTTCATTAGTTTGAATGAACTATACAACATGGCCAAAAGTATGCGGACAAACATACGTGCAACATCACTGACTTTTACAGAAATTAACAAACGTCAGCCACAAGTTTCCTTCAGTGGAAACAGGAAACAGGAAGATTTAACCAGAGTATATTTTCCAATTATTAGTCTGCAGAAAAATAATTTGAGTCTCTTATCAAACCGTTTATCACTAAACGATCCCCTGGCTGCAGCTTCAGTTCCTGTTTCCCTCCACAGTGACAAACAACAAAACGTCAGACGTCACCATGGACCTGAAGAACCTGTGTGGACACCAGCTTCAGACACATAATCAATCGATGGAGAAAATACCTCACAGATTAATAATAAATACATTTAAATCAGACAATGTCCAGTTTTCTGTGTGTGAGAATAGTATCACGTGACAGCCCTGATACTGTGTACTAACATGGAGTACAGTACACAGTGGTAAGTACACAGTAAGCTGCAAACTAAAAGGTCAAACATTTGCTTCTGCTGTAAACAATTAATTCTTTTGGTTTTGTTGCTTTTTGTTAAAAAACATTTTCAGTCTAAATTCTGCAGATCTGGACTCAAACCAGTTTCGCAGTGTGAACACGGACTGTACACATGTTGGGATACACTGTGTACTAAGTAGCATGCAGTACTGGTGTGTACTAGTTACTTGGTACTGCAGAACGTTTGCAGCCTGTGCAGTATTTGCTGAGCAGAAAACAGACCATGTATTTTTCAGCAAACTACAGTACACGGTAGTACGCTGTGTGTACTCTGTGTGTTATGCGTGTGTGCTGAGGGGTCACAGGTGAGACAGGTCAGGGGTTCCTCCAGGTGTTGCAGGTGTTACTGCTGATCTTTGAATGCGTCCAGGTCGAAGGCGCAGTCCAGGAAACGCCGCAGCTCCATCAGGTGAGTGTTTTTGTTTCCTGTCGCCGGAGCCGCAGCTGGTTCTCGACCGACATACCTGAGACACACAGAGGTCAAAGGTCAAACATTCAGCTGAACTGTCACCGGCTGCATCAGAGAGTGAAGCATTGAATTCTGGTAAATGCAGGACTTTTACTTGGAACAGGATTTCTACACTGTGGTATTTCTACTGGTACTGCAGTATGGGACATGAGTACTACTTCCAATAAACCTAGTCACTGAGGATGATGATGATGAAGGCTGTTACCAGACAGGCTTGGCTCTCTGGATGGTGGTCCTGATGCGAGGCTTCACGTAGTCATAGTAACCCTGGTTCTTGTGCTCCTCCTGACACCAAACCAGGTCGGCGTTGGGAAAACGCTCCGTCTCAGCCTTTACCTGGTCGAACGGGAACGGAGAAAGCTGGGGGCGGAAAGACAGGGGTCAGACAGGGGTCAGACAGGGGTCAGACACAGGTCAGACACGGGTCAGACACGGGTCAGACACGGGTCAGACACGGGTCAGACACGGGTCAGACACGGGTCTACTGACAGCCTGATCTACTTCACACTGTTTATTTATCCTGCTGAAACAGTCTGACGAGCAGCTCTGAGGGGCCAAGTTCAGGCAGCGCAGTGTTTGACCAACAGGACTGTCCAGATGAAGCTGTTCACTAAGTCTGTCAGTAAACAACCTTGGCAAGCAGCAGTGTAAACGCAATGTAAATGTGTGATGGCCTCTTTGCTCATCTCCAACTATCCAAACAGAACAGAGACAGAGAGCCTTTGACCTCCAGTGTGCACTGAGCGCAGCAGGGGCTGATGAGCCCGGGATTTGATTTCACTGATTTCAATCATCTCGCCAATGTCCTGTGATCGCTGAGCAAACTGAACGTGACCATTGGACAAACATGACTTGGGTAGACGCATCAACGCGCCATGCGTGATGGATCACGTACCTGCTCCATGCGCGCGATAGCCACAGCTCCATCCAGGCCTCTGGTCTTCCTCTCTTTGGTCAGCTCGTAGTAAACCTTCCCTGTGCAGAAAATCAACCTCTTCACGTCCTCCGGACGCTCCGACGGTACTCCTGCTTCTGGGATCAACCTCTGGAAGTGAGTTCCTACAGGGGACAGAAGAGGAGGAGGTCGGGCTCAGACTGGGCGTCCTGTAAATCTCTTGGCTCAAACCTAAGAGCAGAGCAGGTCAGGAACGTTACCAGGCAGCATCTCGTCAAAGTTGGATCTGGCCTCTGGGTGACGCAGCAGAGATTTGGGGGTGAAGATGATCAGCTGTAGAGAGACAAACAGGAAGTTCAGCAGGCTTTGCAAAATAAAAGACACTGAACAACAGAAGGATGACCTCATGACACACACCACGATGGTTAGCGTGTATCTTCCGTCTGGTACAGTATCAGAGTCTAGTGACTGACTGTCTGTTAAATATAACACTTCATCACTTTTGTGTTTGAGATCATTAGGCCACTAAAAGCCTGAGAAAGTGTCTACTCAGATTTGAGTCTGGAAACTCCTGGTGCTGGATGTTACTGACATGTTCATATCACGTTAACTGTGTGTGTGTGTGTTTCTGCCTGTGTGGGCTAATGTGGTTTCCTCTGCTCACCCCACAAACCAGCTCCTGTCTGGGACAAAAAAACAGAACTCCTCTGCAGCAGAACCTGAATGTGTGCGTGTGTGTGCTCTTCTTACAGGCTTCCTGAACGGGAGCAGGATCTGTCGACGCAGAACGTGGAAGTAGTTTGCAGGAGTCGAACAGTTCACCACGATCCAGTTGCAGTCGTAGAGCTGACGCACTGCGAAGTCCTCCGTGATGTTCTGACAGGAGAAAAACATCAGTTCAGTCCAGTTTATCTCAGCGTCTGTTGCCACCTTGGCTCAGACTAAACACATATGGTGGCCAGGGATCCTGACCAAGGTCCCGCATAGGATCAGGAACAGGTGTTTCTCCTTTCTGTGGGACCAGGCTCTCACTTCCCCTTAAGTCAATGTGTGTCAGCTGTTTGTCTCACTGAACAACAGTGACCTTTCCTCTGTGTGACCTGTGACCTCTGTGTGACCTGTGAGCTCTTCGGAAAAACTCCAACCTGGACACCCTGAGGACTAAAACCTCCCTCAATGATCAGCAGAAAATCCAAAGCTCGTCCCATTACAGCTCTTCTCTTGTAAACAGGAAGTTGGTGGTAAACCAACTACAACGGACGGGACATTGGGATGCACCAGATGCAATGCATCCTGGGTGTTGTAGGATATTTCTCCAGTCACAGGGCATTAAGAACATTTTTACTGTGTCACATGAACAAATAAATGATCATCTATGGAGCCGTGGGTTATTCCTTTAATAAATAAATGAATGATCTGTCTTTTCTTGCTCGTCTCGTTTGTGGATTCAACTCAGGACCTCAGTTGGGCTGGAAACCACATTTTTATTAGAAACAAAACAGCTGTGTGTTCCTGTGTGTGTGTGTGTGTGTGCGCGTGTGTGTTGGCTCTTACTGGCATCACATCTGGGTCGTCGTTGCACATCTGTAGGAATCTCTCTGGACGAGCTGAAGAATGTTCTGGACCCTGAAACCAGAAACACCAGAGCTCACATCAAACTGGCAAAATACAAATATGAACAGAAGTAAAACCTGCAGAATTTAAGGTCAGGTAAGCTCAGGTACAGTCAGGTGAGGTCAGGTACAGTCAGGTGAGGTCAGGTACAGTCAGGTGAGGTCAGGTACAGTCAGGTGAGGTCAGGTACAGTCAGGTGAGATCAGGTACAGTCAGGTGAGGTCAGGTAACAGGTAAGATTCAGGTTGTAGGATGACATTTGGTTTATGATCCTCAACAGTCCTGATAAGTGACACACAAGGACAAAGTGTTTCAGTCAGTAGCTGTGTGTGTGTGTGTGTGTGTGTGTGTGTGTGTGTGTGTGTATGTGTGTGTGTGGGGGCCTCACCATGCCCTCCAGGCCGTGTGGCAGCAGCAGCACGATGCCGTTCTGTCTCACCCACTTGGCCTGGCCGGGACAGATGAACTGGTCGATGATGCCTTGAGCCGTGTTGTGGAAATCTCCGAACTGAGCCTCCCACAGGATCAGAGCGTTGGGACTCGCCATCGCAAATCCCAACTCAAAACCTGAAGACGCAGAAAAGAATTATTCATTTCCTCCACCACAAAGCGGCGCAGACTGTGGGTCCCGAGACAGCGGCTCAGCGTGTGGACTGACCGAGGACGCCGTATTCAGAGAGCGAGCTGTTGCACACGGTGTACGGGGCCTGGTCAGGAGAGAGGTGGTTCATGGGAATGCAGGTCCTCTTGTCCACGTTCTGGTCGTGAAGCACGTGATGGCGGTGGCTGCAAGACAAACAGGATGGGTTGTGCTTTGAGTCCATCTCAAAAATTAGTCCAGTTTCTTCTCGTAGTGAGAAACTGAACAAACACATTTCTACATGACTACAGGAGGTTTCTGGTTTGAGCGAATGACTCTGCTGCTGAGTCTCAGCTTCCTGTGGAAAAGCCTGATCCGTTTACCTGAACGTCCCTCGCTCCACGTCCTGTCCCGATAGTCTGACGTGGATTCCCTCCTCCAGCAGCGATCCAAAGGCCATGTACTCGCCCAGGGCCCAGTCCACAGTCCGATTTCGAACCATCTCAGCACGGCCCTTCAGGATTCGACTCAGACCTGAAACAAGGATCATTTGTCAGGTGGGAGAACCCAATCACATCATAAACATCTGAGCTCCAGCACAGACTGACAGCGCTTCAGCCATTAAACGTGTGAATGCAGCAGCAGATAGGGGACTGGAACTGTGTCAGACCTCCGTGGATGGTGAAGTCCTCTACAGGGACAGAGGAGGCCACCGTTCCGATGTGGTTCAGGTTTTCTTCACTCAGACCGGTAGAGGGGCAGGTCATGGACTTGGGCTGTCCGTCCAGGGTGAAAAAACCTATAAGCAACAACAGATTCACAGTTAGTTCGACAGAATCGATCCCGACAGCATCTAATAAAGGCCCACAGGAAGAGCCCCTCACCAGGCCATGGGGAGTCCAGCCAGTGCTTGATGTGGAGGATCTTCTCATCCTTGGAGCGAGCATACGCCTCCTCACAGATCTTATCATACTTGGCGATTTCCTCCTAGAGACACAGTGTGTTCAGTGTTCACGTTGTGAACAGGAACTAAAGTTATCAGATAAATGTAGAGCAGGAAAAACTCCAAGGTTTGGCTCTGACATGTAGTGAAGTCCAAGGATGAAGTAGTACTACATGGAAATACTCAGGTAAATTACTAATGCCTGAGAACTGTACTTAAATCTTGTGTAAACCTGACAAATTCCACAATAAAAGCCTCCTGCTGGTTCAAGAATTTAAAGCGAAGCAGCAACAGGAAATGCTGACCTGCGTCGGCTGCAAACCTTCTGAAGAAGAATAAGGTGAGTCAGGCTGAGGCTCACCTGCAGGGTCACCTGACTCGTCTGTGTTTTACCTCATACTCCTGCCTGCTCACTGCTCCCTCTGCGATCAGCTTCTCAGCGTATTTCTGCAGAACAGGCTTCTGCTTCTTGATCTGTTTGTACATCAGAGGCTGAGTGAACATGGGCTCGTCCATCTCGTTGTGACCCATCCGCCGGTAACACACCTGCCCACACACACAACACACACACACACACACACACACACACACACACACAGAGAGACACACACACACAGTGTCACTCACAGCCAGCTTTGCCTGAAGGGTCACAGGTGACAGGTGCACTGACCAGGTCGACCACCACGTCCTTGTGGAACGTGGCTCTCCACTCAGCGGCCACCTCGCACACGTAGATGACCGCTTCGGGGTCGTCTGCGTTGACGTGGAAGATGGGGGCGTTGACGACCCGAGCCACGTCAGTCGGATACGGAGACGACCGAGCCATACGAGGATCTGTGGTGAAACCGATCTGGAAACAGGACGACAGGGATGGTCCAGTTCAGTCCTCACTTGGTTACCTGCAGTGATTCATCTGCCGCTTTCTGCGCGGCTGTTACCTGGTTGTTGACGACCACGTGCACGGTGCCGTGTGTGGTGTAGGACGGCAGGTCGGACAGGTGGAACGTTTCATAGACGATACCCTGACCTGCAAACGCGGCGTCACCATGGAGCAGTATGGACATCACCTGAAAACACACACGCAGCCATTACAGCACTGACAGGGACCGTCTGTGGTGAACGTGGTGCTGAAGTCAGAAGATGATCCAAAAAACGTCTGACCTCAAAAACATAAACTGTGCTAAGAGCAGCTGCAACCAGTGATGTTACCTGTTCCAATGAAGGAAAACTTTCATTGTTTCTTGTCTGTAGGCACAGGCCTCTGCATATGCAGCTTTAAGAACTAGACCCGTTCCCATACTGAGGTTGTGCTCTCTGACCCACAGGTCTGTCGTCCCCAGCACTGTTGCTCTTGTTTTATGTTGCTGCCTGTGATGTGCCAGCTGTCAAACAGCTGCTGTGACAGGAGGGTTGTGCAGCGAGTCCACAACAGACACATTCGTTGAACAAAATGTATGTTATCCTCTTATCGCCACAGTTAGAGCCCCTTACTGTACTGAGGAGACTGTCATTGCACTAATTCCTGCAGACGTTTTTTCACTCTACCTGCGACACAGAGTCTGAAGTAAAGACTGAAATCTTAAACTGTCCCACTGTCTCGCCTCAGCCTCACCCTGTTTCCGTTGGTGTCTCCGCAGTAGAACTGCTCAGCCTTGGTCTTCCCCTGCACCACGGGGTCGACGGCTTCCAGATGAGACGGGTTGGCCACCAGAGACAAGGTGATGTTCCTGTCGGTCACACGGTTGATACGACGGTGGTACATGCCCAAATGGTACTTCACATCTCCGGAGCCCTGCGGAGGAAAACCACAGCACGGTCAGCCAACTGCAGCTGTCAGCCTGTACCCTGATCCCACGTAAAAACAGGCCCCACGTTTACATTTTCACTGCATTCACCGTGACACAATATATCTCAAACAAACAGAAGCTGAGCTGGTACAGTACGTTGTTGCTGTGTTGGTGAAACTACATAACGTGATGCTGATAACTGGGTATCTAGGAACGAGGAACAAAACATGAAAATATCTTGTGAAAAATATGTCATTAAATATTTTTGTACTCTACGTCTGCAGCTTTAAAAGAAATCTGTACTGAAGTCTGCAGTCTGACTTTCTCCTGAGCAGGGACAGCACTAAGGGCAGTTAAATACCTCATCAGCAGCTTCCAGTTTGGAGTCGAACTGGCAGAAAATCTGCTCCAGCTCTTTACGAATCACGTTGGCCAAAACGTTCAGACGCCCCCTGAAGCAGACAGAAGTGGAGTGTATGGAAGTAGCAGGAAGAGTAGCATGAAACCTGTGTGTGAACGTCTCCTGTGTGTGTTACCTGTGAGGCATGCCCATGATGACATTATCCACCCCGCTCTCAGATGATTTATCGATGATGGTTTTCAGAGCAGGGATCAGAGACTCACATCCCTCCAGGCCAAATCGCTTCTCAGCAGACCACTTCTTCTGCAGAAACTCCTCAAACCTGGACACACACACCCACACGTTTGGATTTCTTTTTTCTGAGGATACGCCCCCAAGGCCCTGACCCTGACCCAAACCCGGTAGTAACTTGAACACCAAACCAGGTCTGGACCCTCCAACAGGACTTTTAAGGCGTGAGGACCAGACAACATGTCTTCATGGTGCCTCGTGTACTGACGTCAGTCCTGGCTAGTCTCTGTTAGTTCCAGGAACTTAACAGGTCTCTCATTGAGCGTTTTTATTCAAAGTCCATAAAAACAAGCACATTTCACTCTAGAAGCATAAATCTGTTTCAAACATGTAAACAGGAGAAAGTGCTGAAGCTGCCTGAGGCATCAACACTTATTCCTTCAAAACAGGTAAAAGAAAAAACACCCCAGGCCTCGTATGAGGATTCACCCCAGCCTCCATCCATACATGACCCAGAGGAGCGGCTGCAGGTGGTGCATGTTGTGGTGTTTACCTGGTGGAGCGGACCATTCGAGCCAGAAGCGTCCTCTTCTCCTCCAAACTGAACTGCATCACCCCTGGAGTCTCAAACTTCTCCCGGATCCACTGACACTGCTCCAGGTCGTTGATGAACATGAACTCCACGCCGATGTGCTGGCAGTACGCCATCTGCAGCCAACACAGCAGAGGCAGCATTAGACAGAACACACAGTCCCTCACCTGAATTAGAATTTTCATTCTGGCACCAGATTAGTTTAGGTCTGTTGATAAACATAAAACCAGTTTTAGTCTAAAACGAACATTTTTTGTACTTCTAGTCAACAAAAACTGAAGATATATATAAATATGTTTTTGGTCAGTGACATTTTAGTCTCTTTTTATCTGTTGCACTGTTACCGTGGTGACGGCTGTCTCCATCTTTTTGTGCACTGTTATCATGGTGACATCTGTTTCTGTGTTTGTTGGGCAGAGTTACTGTGGTTACAGTTACCAAGGTTACATGCACAGGGCCTCCTGTTCAGAAATGTGGGCGTCTGCTGCAGTTTCCTCATGTGTCTCAGATATTAGTTTGGGTCTGATTGAATTTAGTGTAAAGGCAGCAACAGGCAGAGCTGCTGAACCAGCATCTGAACAGCAGAGACTTGATTATACTGATGATGAGCCACAGTTTTTTACAATTTTTATGTTTTCATTCATGTTCATTCGTCCGTCTTTCTATTGAGCTGTTATTCTATCTGTGGACAAAATAACCCTAGCAGGTTAATTCGATGCTCAGAAACACAGAAACCAAACTGGACTGATTCATTTCCTGGGTCAGTCGGTGGCAGACCTGTAAATAAATATGGCTTTGTCGTTACATTCTGACTCAGGAGTCCTCTACACCCTGAAACACAGCAGGATAGAGCAGATATTTTACTTTACACTGAATATTTTTATTTCCAGCAGCGTCTGTATTTACCTCCAGTCGGCGTATGATCTCTTTGAGTGGGAGGGCGCTCTCTGAGCCCCCGATGAAGGTCGTGGTGGGCAGGTGGAACACCTTGTCCAGGTCGGACTCATTCAGACCGTAGAAGCCTACATATCCCATGATGCACCACAGGATAAGAGGAAAAGGGAGGGAGGAGAAAAATGGGGAAGGAGGTAAGCATGAAGGATGGAAGGAGTGGTAGACAGCAAAAAGACATACAGACATACAGGCCATGGATAAGGGAATGTTAGTAATGAACATCATTACCACAATATGGACAATATGCATTCACCACGTTCAAACCACAGACATTAAACAGCACAGGAACAGACGACACGGTGGAGTGGCAGCAGCAGTAACAGTGGTGTTAGCAGTGATGAGGTGGTAGAGTTAGCGATGAGGCGGTGTAGTTAGTGATGAGGCGGTGTAGAGTTAGCGATGAGGCGGTGTAGAGTTAGCGATGAGGCGGTGTAGAGTTAGCGATGAGGCGGTGTAGAGTTAGCGATGAGGCGGTGTAGAGTTAGCAATGGTGTAGAGAGTAATGAGGCGGTGTAGAGTTAGCGATGAGCAGGTGAAGAGTTAGCGATGAGGAGGTGTAGAGTTAGCCGTGAGGCGGTGTAGAGTTAGCAATGGTGTAGAGAGTAATGAGGCGGTGTAGAGTTAGCGATGAGGCGGTGTAGAGTTAGCGATGAGGCGGTGTAGAGTTAGCGATGGTGTAGAGTAATGAGGTGGTGTAGAGTTAGCAATGGTGTAGAGAGTAATGAGGTGGTGTAGAGTTAGCGATGAGGTGGTGTAGAGTTAGTGATGAGGTGGTGTAGAGTTAGTGATGAGGTGGTGTAAAGTTAGCAATGGTGTAGAGTTAGCGATGAGGCGGTGTAGAGTTAGCGATGAGGCGGTGTAGAGTTGGCGATGAGGTGGTGTAGAGTTGGCGATGAGGTGGTGTAGAGTTGGCGATGAGGTGGTGTAGTTAGTGATGAGGTGGTGTAGAGTTAGTGATGAGGTGGTGTAAAGTTAGCAATGGTGTAGAGAGTAATGAGGTGGTGTAGAGTTAGCGATGAGGTGGTGTAGAGTTAGCGATGAGGTGGTGTAAAGTTAGCAATGGTGTAGAGTTAGCGATGAGGCGGTGTAGAGTTAGCGATGAGGCGGTGTAGAATTGGCGATGAGGTGGTGTAGAGTTAGTGATGAGGTGGTGTAAAGTTAGCAATGGTGTAGAGTTAGCGATGAGGCGGTGTAGAGTTAGCGATGAGGCGGTGTAGAATTGGCGATGAGGTGGTGTAGAGTTAGTGATGAGGTGGTGTAAAGTTAGCAATGGTGTAGAGTTAGCGATGAGGCGGTGTAGAGTTAGCGATGAGGCGGTGTAGAATTGGCGATGAGGTGGTGTAGAGTTAGTGATGAGGTGGTGTAAAGTTAGCAATGGTGTAGAGTTAGCGATGAGGCGGTGTAGAGTTAGCGATGAGGCAGTGTAGAATTGGCGATGAGGTGGTGTAGAGTTAGTGATGAGGTGGTGTAAAGTTAGCAATGGTGTAGAGTTAGCGATGAGGCGGTGTAGAGTTAGCGATGAGGCGGTGTAGAATTGGCGATGAGGTGGTGTAAAGTTAGCAATGGTGTAGAGAGTAATGAGGTGGTGTAGAGTTAGCGATGAGGTGGTGTAAAGTTAGCAATGGTGTAGAGTTAGCGATGAGGCGGTGTAGAGTTAGCGATGAGGCGGTGTAGAGTTGGCGATGAGGCGGTGTAGAGTTGGCGATGAGGTGGTGTAGAGTTGGCGATGAGGTGGTGTAGAGTTGGCGATGAGGTGGTGTAGTTAGTGATGAGGTGGTGTAGAGTTAGTGATGAGGTGGTGTAAAGTTAGCAATGGTGTAGAGAGTAATGAGGTGGTGTAGAGTTAGCGATGAGGTGGTGTAGAGTTAGTGATGAGGTGGTGTAGAGTTAGCGATGGTGTAGAGAGTAATGAGGTGGTGTAGAGTTAGCGATGAGGTGGTGTAGAGTTGGCGATGAGGTGGTGTAGAGTTGGCGATGAGGTGGTGTAGTTAGTGATGAGGTGGTGTAGAGTTAGCGATGAGGCGGTGTAGAGTTGGCGATGAGGTGGTGTAAAGTTAGCAATGGTGTAGAGAGTAATGAGGCGGTGTAGAGTTAGCGATGAGGTGGTGTAGTTAGTGATGAGGCGGTGTAGAGTTAGCGATGAGGTGGTGTAGAGTTAGCGATGGTGTAGAGAGTAATGAGGTGGTGTAGAGTTAGCGATGAGGTGGTGTAGAGTTAGCGATGGTGTAGAGAGTAATGAGGTGGTGTAGAGTTAGCGATGAGGTGGTGTAGAGTTGGCGATGAGGTGGTGTAGTTAGTGATGAGGCGGTGTAGAGTTAGCGATGAGGTGGTGTAGAGTTAGCGATGAGGCGGTGTAGAGTTAGCAATGGTGTAGAGAGTAATGAGGCGGTGTAGAGTTAGCGATGAGGTGGTGTAGTTAGTGATGAGGCGGTGTAGAGTTAGCGATGAGGTGGTGTAGAGTTAGCGATGAGGCGGTGTAGAGTTAGCGATGGAGGCGGTGTAGAGTTGGCGATGGAGGTGGTGTAGAGTTGGCGATGAGGCGGTGTAGAGTTAGCGATGGAGGCGGTGCAGAGTTAGAGATGAGGCGGTGCAGAGTTAGAGATGAGGCGGTGTAGAGTTAGAGATGAGGCGGTGTAGAGTTAGAGATGAGGCGGTGTAGAGTTGGCGATGAGGCGGTGTAGAGTTGGCGATGAGGTGGTGTAGCAGGACGGGGTGAGGATCAGTTGGGTCCAAAATAAAAATGCAGACGGTGTTAGCATCAATCGTCACAGCAACACGGAGCTTTAGAATCGTTTGTGTGACACTAACATGTCGGTTTGAAACAGACTTTGTTTGCTGTTTATTTAACAATTTATTTATTATTATTATTTATTTATTCAGCTGCAGATCTAATTTTAAACCTGATGGTGAGGATAGTGCTAAGGCAGCAAAATCCCCCACCAGAAATATGGGAGACCAGACCAACCTCCTCTACATCTATGAGCGATCAGACTGGCTGATCTCTGCCCTTTAAGTCTGGTCCCTGAAGGACAGAGAGTCCTCAGGCTGAGCAGAAAAAGGTCTAGCTTATATCGACTCTTAAAATAGCATCAATAATTTAATTAGAAACATATTGAACAATATGTTCATGACAGCAGTGATGACGGAGCAGGAATATGACATGTTGGGGGATTCTGGGAATTTAATTGGTTGTTTTGCAGCTTCAAACTGATTAAGGGAAAGTTGGGTGTGATGATGGAGGGAGGACAGATCAGGAGAAACGCTAGAATCACGTTCTGCTGGGCAGTTACCTCTGAATTCAAACTGATCTACCTCATGTCTCCTCAGCCTTCAAAGGGTCTAATGACCCAAACTAACTCCCACCATAAGCCCCGCCTTCCCGCTCTTTGCCCCTCCCATCCTGTCCTGTTTCCTGAAGCTACGACGTGAACAATGGATGCCTGGTTGGGACAAAGTGTCCAGTCCAAAGCTAGCGTTAGCTAACTGAGGAGTAAATGTGTCAGTCCAGTAGACGCTCTGGTTCCTGCTAACGTTACCCAAAGCTCCACTTCCTCCCAAACTCACATCAGATTCATTCAATCCAAAGGTCCAACCATGACCATGCTAGGTGGCTAATGCTACCAAAGCGGATTTTGCCAACACAGGGTAGAGAAGCTGGAATAACAACAGAAGGGCTGTAGGTAGCAGAGAGTTATGGGGGGGTAGTACAGCTGAGAGACACCAGGGCCTGGATCTGGGTACCTGCAGTGACCAGACTGGGTGGAACACCTGAGGTCATGATGCTTTAACATGTCAGATTAAATCCCTCAGTATTTGAGGACTTCCGACTTCTTGTTTCACTCTGAGCAGACAACACTCAACCTGCTATTAAACAGGTTGAGCTGATTCAGCCAATCAGAAAGCTGTCACAGGTTACAAAACACCACATTTACAAACCAACCAAACGTCAGACAGCTGAGCTGGCCAATCAAGAAGCAGCATTTTGCCTCAGGAGTAATTCTCTTAATCTCTGCTAACAACTTCACCAACAGGTTTCTGATCTTCACTGCGACGCCTGCAGCCGCCATTACAGTGCAAGTGGCAATCTGGCTCTGCAACACAACACTTTATTTAATGCTTTTTCACACATTGACACTTGTTGTTATTGACACTGTCATAACAACAGGTCTAAAGTTTCAAACCAATAACACAATACGAATGCTGTCTCCAGACCAAACCAGTATCCAAACCAGTTTGCTGAGCTGGGGTTTGTTTACGTACCAATGTAAACTGAACCAACAGCTACATGTGACACAACTGACTATGCTACACCCTGAACAGACGTTAGCGTACTGCTTTGTTCATGACTATGATGCCACTGTTTAACTCAGCAGTGATAAAGGTGTAAAACAGTTTTTGCCCTCCTACAATGCATTTATGTGGACTCTGATGTGTCAGGATTATTAGTGTTGCGTCACTGAAAGCCCTATAATACAGAACTCTCAACTTTCTTTGTGCAAATGTATAATTTAAAAAAAAAAAAACATCAAGTCAAGGCACTGATGTTGGTAAGGACCCTCAGCAGAGTCCTGAGCTGTTTCTGTAATAAACAGGGTACATTGAAGACTATAACTGAGTGTTTCCATCAGATCTGCTGTTTGTGCGTTTGCTCCTTCCCATCCATATCTGTCGTCTTTACAGTATTCATCTCTATTGACGTCCAGTGGGACTAATTAAACCCATGTAGATTATCCCTGTTAGCTAATTAGCTTGTTTTATTAGAGGCTATGTGACTGGCTGAGCTCCTGCCCTGGTCTTCTGTCACCTGTGAAAACAGGGTCAGAAATGTGATCTGAAACCCTGAAAGAACAGAGTTAAATGCTTGCAGAACATGTTTTGAACCTTTCTTAGCACCGAATTGTAACACTGAAAAGAATAACGCGCTGGTTTAAAGTTTTAAAACTATGTTATAAGTGTGGACCCTTTTTTTAAGAGAGTTAAGACAGGGCCCGAATGAGTTGAATGTTTGAAAGGACAGAGTTGAATGTTTGCAAAGCAAGTTTGAAAACTTGAAGAGGCTGATCTGTAACACTGAAAAGAATGAAGCATCTCCCCCCAGATATTCAAATTTTATTGCCAAAGGTTTGAATCATAACTTTCAGTTTTGAAGCCAAAATTTTCACATTCACAATGTATTTTCAAACATTCAAATCTTTTTTTCAGTGTTGGGGATTGTGACCCTGTCTTCACCTCATACAGAGCCACCTACAGCAACCAGAGCACAAATGAGACATTCAGAGATCTGAGGCAGCACAGGAGGGACGGAGCCGGACGGGCCTGCAACGTAGGAAAACACACAACAGCAAGACAAAACTCACAAAAGAACAAGTGAAGTGTTCAGAAGAAATATTTCAAACTGACCCAACTGACATCACTCTATTGGCAGTGTTTCTATATTTGGTTGTATTTTCCAGAAGTGTGTTCCTGTATTTGACACTGTTTTCTGTATCTAGTCTAATTACTGTCTCGATGCTGCGCTCCTGTGGTCAAAAGGATGCTTCCTAAATGCGTTTTGTAGAGCAGCAGGCGCTGAGCTCTCAGGGCTGTCGGAAGCAATGAGTGAGGATCAAAACTGAAGGTGACGGTATGTGAAGCACTTTCTTTGTCCGATGTGTCTTTCTGAATGTTTCCTGTGTGCTGAGGTGTTAAAGTGATACTTCACTGTATGATACACTACACACATCACCAAATAAACACGTTTCCCCTGCAAACATCTATTAACATGCACACTAGTGTTTTACTTTAGAGCGTCATTACAATTTTAATAATCATGTTTTACTAAACGTTTCTCTATTGGTTCTCTGTGGGTAGAAAACAGTAAAAACCAGCAGCATCTTCCATAAAGATTTCCTGTTCACCATCATGTTAGATAAAAGCAGCTACCGGACACCTTAGGGTGGAGGTAGTCAAATATTGCCAAGTTTGAAACTGGGCTCTGTGTTCAGGCTGCTCTTATGTAAATGTTGTCAGTGGTGACTCAGTCCTAACTCAGTAAAGTGAACCAAATTAAATGTTTTTCCATCCCCGACCGTAGCGCGGTGACCTCGACACAGACCGTGCTGTTGTCGTCAGTCCAGCAGGCAGCAGACCTGTGTGTGACATCCTGCAGTTCCTGCACACGTCACGTGCACTCGGCTGCAGTAAAATACTCTACTAGAAATGAACTGGCTTCACAGCACTGTGCAGTGACACACCAGCAGTGCCGTCATTTTCTCTTACCTCCTACCGTTAGGACTCTCAGCCTCTCCTTGAACAAAGCCACGTCTGGGAGGGTCGCCAGTATGGGGGGCAGCAAAGGGAAGAGATACCCGAACACGGTTAGTGACCTACTACCTATTTAAACCCAGCAGCTAAAATAGCCACAACAGCAGCCCCAGCATCTCCACGTCTCCACCACCTTTCAGTCTGGGCACAGCAGCGCAGAACATGTGCAGAGACGCTGTGGGTTTACACCGAAGTGGTGGAGAAAGAGAGATGCGGATAACACCATGCTGAGGTTAAACTGTCCTCAGTACAGAAGCCACATCACAAGCAACCCACACTAAGGGTCCCCCAAACAGGAAGCCATTCTGCACAGGTCACCTTCACTACAGCGAGGGCGGGACTAAGACCTGAGCCGCAGGAACGCAGAGCTCAACATGACATCCTCAGAGCTAGGCAGCACCAGGGCAGTTAGAGAGCCTTATATATCGCTGAGATTCTTATCTAAACACACTGATGTGCTACTACAGATGCACACACACTGAAACTAAATAACACTGGGTTTCTTCTGTGAACTACTCTGCCTTGACATACATATACACTGTAAATAACTCCCTTACTGTGGTTTTACACCTGAATCGTTGAACACAAACATTTTATTGTTCCTCAGCTGAAAAACAACTAAAAATTCAGAGCTTTGCAGTTCGGACTGAGAATGGAGTGTACCCACTAATACGCCAACACACAGCCCTTAAATTACCATATTTTTGTGACTCTGCCACAACCTGTGTCTGCTGAAAATGACCCTACAGATACACAACCTGCCTCCCAAACCAGAACAGCAATCCGAACCTCCAACAGGCGAACTTAAAATGTAAAGCTAAGGAGAAATTCAGCCTCGTTGTCCATTTAGCATCAACAGAGCTCCAGACGTCTCTGTGAGCAAAGAGAAGCTGCAGTGGAACCAGAGCCTGTAAACAGTGACGGCCGTTCTCAGAGTCTGGAGCTGGTTTTTGGAAAAGGACGGGCCTCCCATTGTTGGTGAGGAAGAACCATGTGAGCCAGGTCAGCGGTGTGGCTCCCTGCTGTGTTTTTAATAGTTTTTGGACAACAACGGCTCAGACCCATAAGCTGAACCAGGTTCTGGATTCACACGCACCATCAGGACTATCAAGATGTTATTTTTAAAATCTAATAGACTAAAGATTTCAGAAGAGTAGTGGCAGATTAACATGAGGAGCTTCTGCTTGGTCCTGAATTTAATGGAGAAAGCACAAAGTCCTCCTGTCAACTCACGGCTCAGCAGATTCAACATTAAAACTTAAAAGCACAGTCAAAAAACAGTGTGTCTATGGAGGTCAGAGGTCACGACAGCAACCACTTAGCCCACGAGCCACAGCAGGAAGCCAAACAACTGAAAGCAGAAGCTGAAACACTGCTGATAACAAGCAAAGCTGCTGCAGACTCCAGAGCAGAAGGTTCCCGAGGCAACAAGCAGGGTAACAGCGCCAACAGCTCGGTTTGCTCAGCGGGTCAACGTCAAACTGGTCAGAAAGAGCATCTGAAACCATCTAAGGAGATAGATACTATGGAGCTTTCAATCATATGACCTGGTCTTCCTCACTCTTGTTCGTTAGGTCACACCCATTTTTGAAAGGTCCAGATCAGCTCCTACATGAACCTCACAGTGAAACTGAGTTTGCACCTGCAGCACTGAAGGTCAAGCAAGAACTTTCACACTCAGCATTAAAGGACACTTGGCGTAATATGTTTGAAAGCTCCAAGGCAGGTAGTAATGTGAGATTATTCTGCCATTAATCAACCAGATTAACCCCTGAGGGCTGTTCCTTCTTAAGATTAAACCCTGAACACCCGAGGGCTGTTCCTTCTTGAGATTAAACCCTGAACACCCGAGGGCTGTTCCTTCTTGAGATTAAATCCTGAACACCCCAGGGCTGTTCCTTCTTGAGATTAAACCCTGAACACCCGAGGGCTGTTCCTTCTTGAGATTAAACCCTGAACACCCGAGGGCTGTTCCTTCTTGAGATTAAACCCTGAACACCCGAGGGCTGTTCCTTCTTGAGATTAAACCCTGAACACCCGAGGGCTGTTCCTTCTTAAGATTAAACCCTGAACACCCGAGGGCTGTTCCTTCTTGAGATTAAACCCTGAACACCCGAGGGCTGTTCCTTCTTAAGATTAAACCCTGAACACCCGAGGGCTGTTCCTTCTTAAGATTAAACCCTGAACACCCGAGGGCTGTTCCTTCTTGAGATTAAATCCTGAACACCCCAGGGCTGTTCCTTCTTGAGATTAAACCCTGAACACCCGAGGGCTGTTCCTTCTTGAGATTAAACCCTGAACACCCGAGGGCTGTTCCTTCTTAAGATTAAACCCTGAACACCCGAGGGCTGTTCCTTCTTAAGATTAAACCCTGAAAACCTATTTCTGCAGGTCTTTCTGAATCCAATTAAGATCTCGGTCTGGAGGGAGGGTTTGACCTGTAACAGCAACTGTCACCGACATCGACACACTCCAAGAATGTGTGAAGCGTTTTCTACAGACAAGGTTAAAAAGCAATAACGCCCAGAAACCTTCAGTGTACACAAAAAACACAGTTTTAAAAGCACACAGATGTGTCAGAGAGAGACTGCCATTTTTTGTATACATGAACATTTACAGGATCCTGTTTAGACCATTGACTAAGACCTGCGGATGGTCTAAACAGGATCCTGAAGTGAAGATCCCCAAAAGTATTATTAGTCTTAAAACTGGCTCATTTTCAACCCCACCAGGTCCTCTGGATGGTTATTAAAGGTCCACCAGTTGCCAACACAGAGATTCAACATGAGTCACTCGGCCGCCATACTGGTACAGGGAAGCCTCCCGGTGCATGTGTGGAGGCAGGAGGTCTGTACACAGATCACATACAGCCTCAGCTACAGTAAATATGAGGGCAGGCAACAATAATCAATTCATACCAGCACGAGACACATAACTACAAAAAGAATTGAATTTGATATTTGGAGTCAAATATTTCTTTTTCATTTTAACTGCAAATAACAAAATTGTAGTGTGTAACAGGAAAATGATGTAAAATATTGTGTGAAACAATTTGTGGAACAGAAGAAACTAAACCTGCTGCAGCATGGCAGCCTCTCAGCAGTTGTAGATAAAACAGTTTGCTCTTTATCACGTTGGACGTCTGCCTGACGAGGACCAGGTAGGGTTCAAACATCGCCTTTAACAGTTAAACATTTTTTGAGCAAAAATTCAGGATTTGGACGATACTTTCGTGACTAATTCTATAAAAAGTTCCTAAGTTATGACATACATCATATGCAGCAAGGTTTCAGAAACTTTCTGCTAATATTCCTCCAACATTGACTGCACAAGAGACAAACTGTTGCTGAACACAGGAAGGTTAAAGGACGCAGCCGGTCATTTACTCTGTTGTTATGGGATTTTTGAAAAATAATGCAGAAAATCACCGGCCTCATCCTTTAGAGAAACTCATCCACTGTACAACAAGATTTCAGAAACACAGGCTCTTGTGCGGCGGGTTAGTTCAGGAAAGAGCCAGACTGCGACGCAGACCAGGAGACAACAAGGAAAAGATGTTGCTGTTTTCTAACAGTTTAGCTCCTCACCCAGTTTGTCGGAGGAGGTGATAATGTCAGTGGGGACACACGAGTCCAGATCAGCGTCCATGATGCCGAGAGGGTCCAACTGGGCCACATGGTGCCCTCGGATCTACAGGGAGTGACAACAGTACAGAGCCCACCCAGGGCAGGAGAGGGAGGGGGGGTGACGAGAAAACGAAGGAGACGGTGAAGAAGAGGAGGAGGAAATGACAAGGAGGAAGGGGTGGGGAGGAACCAAGATGCAACGTAACAATGGAAAGAGAGGATGTGGATGGAGAGCAGAGTGGATGAGAAGCAAGATGGAGTGGGAGATTCAGAAACCATAAGGAAGGAGAGATTAAAGACCAACATCGAACAGGATTTGACAGAAGGAAAGGAGGACGGTGTTGGACAGGAGCAGGGCGGAGTATAAAAGACCAAAGAGAGAGGAAGGACAGAAGAAGAGAAAAGAGAGGGCGGGGGGGAAAAGCGACATTAACATTACAGGAAGCAGTTTGTTTGTTTGTTAGCTCTGCTGTTCTCACCGACGTCCTGGAAGCCGGCATTGACCGGAGCATCATCAAAATTCACACAGCTGATTCGCAGAGGATCCAACAGGGCATTGTGATGCCCCATCACCTAAACACACACACACACACACACACACAGCTGGTTATCTCAACACAACAGCACCAACAGCCCGGAGGTCCTCACAGGTCTGCTGGTACCCACAGACCTGCCTGTGGGGGCTGGGTCTGAGGTCTGTCCTTCTCCCTTGTTGAACCAGCTCTGTGATTACTTTGGGAACTGTGGTTTGTGCCGTTTGTGTCGACCTGACCTGAAAGCTGTAGCTTCCCTAACGTTCAGGTCAAAACATAACCTGTTAATACTGCAAGTTTAAAATGTGGATTTATTCTGTGCGCACATCTATTTCCTGTCTGTTAGTCCCAAATCCCTGCTCTCCTGCTCTTCATGAGCTTTTTCCTCTAAAAGGTTTTTGGAAAGTTTTGTACTGATCTGGTCCAAAGGGCAAATCCCACTGAGTCACATTTGTGATATTTGGGCTGTAGAAATGAAGTCTGACTTGGCTCGGCCCTGAACCTAACCAGCTAATGTCAACAACTTCCTGGTGAGGTGGATCACAGGATGGCGGTCAGTTCGCTACAGAACATGCTCCAAAAATGTTCCATATTTCAGTCACAAAAATCAGCTTCCCTGTTTTTGTGCTGACTGACTTCCTGTGGGCTAAGGACAGTGATGGGATCAAATTAAAAACATCCTATGGCTCTTCTAGACTTTCCGTAGTGGAGCCAACAGATTTCACAGCTGCTCCTTTTCCAATAGCTCTTTATGCGAAAACTGTTTTTTGGGCCAGTGTGTGTCACATGATGAACGGTGAAACAGCAGGAGTGCGGTTTGGCCAAATCTGATTCACAGTGCAGCACCGTTCCTGGACTCTTGGCTGAGTCTGGCCTGACCTAAATTAACCTGCGTGTTTGGACTGTGAGAGGAATCCAGAGAACATGTCTCCTTTAGGACCAACACTTCTGACATGTTTTCGATTGTTCCATCCTGTGTGACCTGTGAAGACCCCACTGCCTCGATCAGTTTCTCAAACTTTACACAGAAACAAAGGGGTCAAGACTTCAGGTCCTTTGTCATGGAGCATTATTAATTAAAAATGAACCCTCCACGTTACAGGACGCCCTGTGAAAAAACACGTCTGGGGATGAGGAGAAGGAAATGAAACAAAGTTAAATGTGATCAGACTTTCACTAAATATACTCTGAATTATTATTATTAAACTCTTAATCATACACAGAATCAAAAGAACAAAGGTTCCCTTTGGCTGTGGAAACAGCAAATAAATCTCTACACAAGGCCCATTGAGTTTCTGTTGTGTTCCTGCTGTTACTTTGTTCCACACTGGTCAATGGTCAGAAACAAGGAACCTTTCACGTTTAACATCAGCCTGCTGGGAAATAAAGGGTTTACTGCTCTCAAACAGCAGATTTAATCATTGACTTAAGATCACTTCAGTATTTAGTGTGTTTTAATTCCACACACAATAAACATTTGTTCTGGTTCCATTCATCGTTCATGGTCTTGCACTCGTCACAGGTCTTTTTTTGGATCACAGTATTTTTACGTCCAAACTGGGACATAAACTGGTAGATATCTTTTCACCTGTAACATGACAACCTGACTGCTCCTGCTTTGTGTTCCTGTCATGTTCTATTTGTTCATGTGTGAACATTGACAATACAACTTTTAAAACCATAGCTGAGTGTGGTGATCATGATTAATATCTCTGTTAGAGCAGACTGAGCAGAAGCCACAGGAGCTGTACTGGTCTGGGACGTGGAGCCCAGGTCTGGCTGTGAGCTCAGGGTGAGGACGCTGTTGTACCTGGTAGGCTCTGATCAGGGACTGGACAGCCAGATGATCCTCCACCAGCTTCTCCACGTTGGGCTGAGCTCCCACCAGAGAGGAGAGCTGAGGGGCGATGAGGCTCGCCGCCGCAGACAGAGGAGACTGGTAGGCAGCGCCGGGAGGAGCACCAGCGTTGGCGTTCCGGAAAAACACATCCCAGGACTGGACCAAAGGAGGGGAGGAAGTGATGATGATGGAGGATTTATGGACAGATGAAAGATAAGAGATGAAGAAGAAGAGGGGAAAGAGAAGAAGGGAAACACTTTTTTAATAACAGCGATAAAGTAATACAAGAAAAGCAGCAAATTTGTCCTCAGCAGGGTTTCCTGCATGTTGTTTCAGCTTCTCTTGCTCCAACACATATTTGCCTGTTTCACATACGTCTCCTGTGTAAGTCACTGCATCATGTAAATCAATATTCAGCTGCTAACCAGCTGAACCTTGAATTAGAAAGACAGAGGAGCTCATTACTGACCAACTTCGATCAATTATCTTCAATTAGAAACTGTTTTCTCTGATAAAGTTTAGATCGATATGAAACTGGTGTGTTTAAAAAGGCTGAAATAACTGATGGAGTTAAGACACAGCTCCTCCAGCCTCAGTCTGTAGTGAACATGTAAAAGTGAAAGCTGCTGGATGAGTCAAACTGGTTTCAGACAACACGCCAACGTGCACAGGAAAAACTAAACCAAACTTTCCACAGAGCCAGAACAAACCACCTTACTGTGGGTCAAAGAACAAACACTGCTCAGTTTCAGGTTGACGCTTGTGTTCGGGTGCAGCTGTTACAGTAGCTTCAGGAAGAAATCATGTTTAATTAAATCAATCAATCATACAGTTCTACACATCACAGTTATCTTGCTCTAAAGCAGGAACAGTCAGATGATGGATTACTGTTACCACAGTCTGCACCTACACAGGGAGCTCCCATTGAACAGGTCAGGCTGTCAAACGGTTTCACTTTCATATCAGCACATTCTCAGTGCTCGGACTCGGACGTGGAGTATGTGCATGTGCTGTGCAGCTTCCTGCTCGTTTGCTAAGCTAATAACAACAAGGTCACACTGTTTAATCATTACACAACCACTGTGTAACATAACGCTCAGTGTCTGTGACCTGGACACATCTCGCTGGTAGTTACTGCGTTTACCTCCATGTTTACATCCACTTTTACAAGCAGAAACACACACGCACGCACACACACACACACACGCACACACAAGCTAAAAGCTTAACATCTGTGTGATCTCTGTCACATAAACAAATAAATAACTAACAGTAACAAACCCAACATCCACCTGCTTGAGCTGGAGTTAGTTTAATCAAAGTGTTCAAATGCAGTTAGAGCATCAAGTCTCTGGTGGTGTTTTCAGTATTTACTCTAACTCCGTCATGTGACTGGGCCTCTCTGACCTATTATTAGCTGGCTGCCCTTTGGCTCTGTTGAACTGTTTGTGTTCTCTTACATAGTTCTCTCTGACTCTGTCAGCTTCAGTCAGTCCTACAGGGGGCGCTACACCTCCCCAGCTGTGTGTCGCCTTCACGCAGACTCGATTTGACAAGACTTTAATTAAAGATGTACGCTCAGCTGCCAGCAGGGGGCTTCACTGCTCATTACCTTATGAACACTCTTGGGGTTCTCCAGCCAGGCGTAGTACATCTCCTCCACATAGTTGGAGCTCGTCCCATTTAGAAACGGCTCCGAGGCCACCGGTGCCGAGTAGCACCGGATTGGCTGAAACGTCCTTGTGTCACCTGTGGAGGCGACTGTGATTGGGCGCTGCTGGCCAACAGTCTGAGCCGCCTGCGAGGCGGTGATCGGACGCAACCGCGCCGCACAAGTCCTTAAACGATGCATGAGCAGTCCTTAAAGTATCACACACACGGTGGTGGCGATCAGTCCAACGGGCTCGGACGTCCTCACAGCGACAACAGGAAATAAAACTCCACTGAGGTCAGACCCAGGACAAAGAGGGCAGAATGAAGCGTCCAATGGTCTGTCTATCCACTGGGGAGAGAGAGACACTGTGTTAGGCATACAGGCAGACACACAGGGATAAGCTGATATGCAGCTCAAACAGTTATATGAACTTAGTCTCACTATACTATAATATACTATAACACACTAATTAGTCTGATTACTGAGCTGATTTCAACTTTCACAATGAATAGGAGTTAAAATTTCACCATGGATTCACTGAGCTACATTTATGCTACAACTTGATCCCTGCTCTTTGTTTAGCTTCTATTTGTTTACATTTTACATGTTTAAGTAAAGAGAATTCACTGTGATCAGCACCTTTTTGCAGTGAACCCATAGAGGTTCACACAACTGTCCCTGGATTATTGAAGGAAACTTAAAAACAGCAGGAATCCCAGTCAGGGTCTGCAGCTATAAGGAAGCAGGTTTCTGGACAGTTATCTGAACATCAGACACAGGACGTCCAAGTCAGACTGTGTCATGTCTGTGCGCTCACATGACTGAGCTGACTCACACTGCTAGTTTAAAGTAGCCTGCCTTAATGTCCGGTGATGTTGATCAGCAGCCAAACTACTTTAATCAGCTAACTCCTGTGTACACCTGTCCCTGTACCTGTAAAGGTTGCCCAGCTGGGCAGGAAAACGTGTTCACTGTCAACAAATGCAATATCAATATCATCAAACTCAAACGTCAACAGTGAAATGCTTTCTCAAGTAAAAATCAGAAAAAATTGTGCTTTTTTCCATGAATGTGCAGCCATGAAAGAAGAATAAGTGCTGAGAACAGCAGACAACATCACAGGTTTGGAAGATAATGACAGAAAATCCAATAAGCACGTCTGAGAAAGAAAAGTGTCAAAGAAAAACACAAAGACAGGAGGGTGTTAACTGGAGCTGGATTAACAAGATTTTCTGGTTGCTATTTGAATCAAAGTCAATTCTTAAATTCTGGGATCAATCTTTGTATTTACACCTTTTCTCCAAGAACATGCAGAGCTGTGCTAAATGTTGTTTATCTTGGACATGACCTGTCGGAAGTGGCTCAGTTTGAGCTGTATGACGTCGATTTTTGGAGAACGAGTAGTTACCGACGTCTACCAAAAGGCTGTTTTAAACTAGTAGCCGCTGAATTGATGAATTGATGCACGTAGCTTTACAGGAAAACAGGCAGCATGATGACGGCCTTGCTGGTGCTGCAAGCTGGTTATTACTCAACTGTTTTGCACATGTCTTCAAAAATGTTGATGTGGCATGATGTAGTCACTTTGCATTCGCCAAAGAAAATAAAGCCCTGGTCCACAGTTTCCTAACCGGGAAACGGGTTTAGTCGATAACGTGAACTTCACACAGTTTATCATTAAGAAACAAGTGCTGCTCGTTCGTAGACAAAAAGCTCCCAGGGTGAACCGTGAGAAGAACTTTATGCCAATATTTGTCTGTTGTAAGAACCGGGTCGGTTCTGGACCAGTCAAGTCGAGAGATCGGTGCTGACATCCAGCCTTATCAGCAAGTGACAACCACCACAACTGAAGTGTGATAAGCCAAGACCTGTCAAACATGGCCCACTTGGGTTTGCTTACAGTGGGAAGACCAGCAGACCCAGAGACATGTGAGACAGAGGACACCACCTCCATGGCGCCAGCAAACAGCTAACCGGCCTTACTTCCACCTGGCAGATGTGCTGCAGTTTCTCCGTCTGTCTTGACCTTGTTGGGTCTCCACTCCCTGCCTCCATTCTTATGCCCTCACCCCTGAACGACCCGCCCACCACCTGCCTTCTCGCCTTCCTGATTGGCGGCCTGACAGAAATCCCGCCCGGAAATAGGAGTCCGCAGCTGTTTATTGGCCCTGCAACCTGTCACTCACTCTGCCCGTTCACATGAAACGACTTCTCCAAATTATTGCTACTTTACCACAACATTGTAAAACGAGCTGTCCTGAATGTTTCTGCGTGTAACTGGCCAAAGCAGCAGTTACTGGAGAGCAGACTGGTGGTTTCACTCCGCGCCAACGGCGACTTTCACCGCGCGCACACACAATTAGCCCGCTAGCTTCTACTTTCTCAATTAACGACCATTAGCACGCTCGGCTAACGGCTAACCGGGAGCTAACGGAGGTTACTTAGACGGAGATAACGTCAGGGCGATGAGAGCATCATTCTGCCGCTGAGTGCCCCTTCATTTATTGACATATATCCCCTTCATTTATTGGCATATGATCAGCTCGGACGGGCAGTTAGCCTCCTCGCTGCTAACATGCTAACAGCTTTTGCCTTTCTCAAAATCTTCAAGATGGATGTTTATTTCTCTCCAAACTAAAAACTAAAACCCGACTCAGCCTGACGGAGCAGATTAAATCCTGTCGCACGTGGTAAAACTCTCAAGTCCCGGTTACTGACCTCGAAAAAAGCGTTTCAGCGACTCCCCTCTCGGCCGGTATCCCGGATGCCCTTCGCCTCTCCCGGTGAAATGACGACGGCTCGAACGAGGAGCATGGAAGTGAGGCCGAGGTCGAAACGACGTCACGCACCCTGACGGCATTACGTCATAGGGGGCGTGGACTATTTTCCCCAGTCGAATAAATAAATAAATAAATAAATCAGTAAAAATAGTGAAGTACGAAATATAGAAATAATTCATATTTGTTGTATTACAACATATATTATAACTATCCCTGTACTTTATTAAAACGTTTATGCTTTATGTTAAAACTACTTATTACTATCTGTAACTATTTATTATACACACCCACTGGAAAGTTAAAGTTTTCCTATTGTTAAAACTACTTATTACTATCTGTAACTATTTATTATACACACCCACTGGAAAGTTAAAGTTTTCCTATTGTTAAAACTACTTATTACTATCTGTAACTATTTATTATACACACCCACTGGAAAGTTAAAGTTTTCCTATTGTGAAGCACACACAGTCATTGTCAACATACTAGGCAATAAATCAGAGTTTACGTCTTTGTTATTCTACACCAACACATCCAGCATCTGTTTGAATAAAGTTTATTGAATTAGCACGGTCTGTCTGCAGGTCTGTGTTTATTCTCCCAGGATGGACCTACACAGCAGACAGCAGCTGAGCGCAGAAAGCCTCATATGCGCCAAGGGTCCACAGCCCAATCCTTTGTTTTCAGCTGCAACGGGTCTAAAATCACAATCAGCTTCACAATCACTTCCAAATCATAAAAGTCAGTCCATGAGAAATTTCCACATGACACAGCGATATTTAATAATGAAATAAAAACTGCACGATAACAGTATTACATTTGCAAAAAAAGTCTCATATAAATTCATATTTTCTAATAGAAAAGGTGATTAAAATCTCTTTGTCGCATGGTGATATCAGTGTTTATAAGGAGATAAGGTGACACCTGTCAACATCACTCACACATGCAGTACACACAGGTTTTAGCATAAATAATACCTATACTGAGGAGGGATTTTCTTTGAGACTTTTTTGCCCTGAGCTTTACCTTCAGGCTGCCTACAAACACCAAATGTACTGCATGTATTCACTCTGTGAGACATTACTAACCAGCCGAGTTAAAGTACTACAGAAAGCAGTAGTGGAAGAAGTACTTGAGTAAAAGTAGCAACAGTACTAAAGTAATGTACATATGTAGTGGGGTCAAAATCTACTTAAAAGTACCAAAAGTACAAATACTTGTTACGCAGAATGACACAGAAATGATGCAGCTGGAAGTGGCTGAGTTAATTGAAATACTTCATGTACTGCTGGTACACTTCATGTATTACGTCACAATTTATAGCTGATTTATATTTTGTATTAAGTATTGAGTCCACAGAGTATATAAAGCTGGCAGATACTGTACATACAAGGCCCATTTCCCTCTAAAAGTACAATTACCACTAAACTCTACACAAGTACAGTACTTGAAGAAATATACTTAGTGATCCAGCGTTGGCTCTGGGCACTGGAAGGAACGTATGCCTCAAAGACTCAACTCAGGGCCAAAAAAATCTCACACTCCCCTGCAGCCCAGGCTGGTGGATCCAACCTTTAAAGTCAGCGTTCAGCAGAAGCAGTTTACCGCCTGTAATCTGATGCTCATTACTTTGGCATCAGCTGCTCTTGTGTCTCTAAATAACTTCAGCCTTAGCAGTCTCTTCTGTTTCCACTTTTCTCAGGAATCAAAATCCAGAGTTGCTCTTAATTATTTTGCATAACAATGGGCAAATGGCACAAAATTAGCCCTGTGACTTTTTATGGTCAGTCAAGTCCTCATGTTCACACCCATTTCTGTGCAAAACCACCACAACAATTTAAAACCTAACTAAAGCAGATAAGGATATATCAACATGACACACAGTGCATCCAGGCTCACGAACTGCAGAGTGCAGCCAACTGGCTAACAATGCTAACAGTCAAAGAAAGCCAGTCAGACATGCTGGGAAACATTTGGTTTACTGGTGGTGTGTGTGGATTCCTGGTTATTCCAGATTATTTCCACACTTCAACACTGTTTCACATCTTCATTCTGGGATGTTCGGTAGATTAATAAACAAACAGCAGCTTCAGTTTGGACAGTGTCTGGTTGAATTCCTAAGCCTGCATATTAATTAAGACGCTAAAGCCCACAGGAAAGTTTTTGATAATAAAGTCTAACGCATGTTTCATTAGAGATCAGGATTGTGACCCAGCAAAAAGGTTTGTGTTGGGTATCATTTTCGGCACGTGGACCAAAAAGGGAATACGACTGAGTCTGAGCTTAAACTGAAACTTTAATTAACATCAAATCATTAATTTCAACCAATCAGTTTCATAGTTTTAAATCAGGAGGTTGAGCATTAGGATCAAGTTGGTTGTGAGCTTCAGACTAATTAACTACAGCTGTTATTCCACCATGACCCATTTAAACTAATTTAGGTAAAAGCCAAAAGTATGTTGCAGATAGTTGTCATCCCGTCCATAGTCAGTTTGAGCTCCTGCACTCTGGGAAGTGCTACATGGTTCCATTGACAAACAAGGTGGTTTTTCTAAAAGTCATTTATCCCATTGGCTGTAGATATTCTTAAATCAGCTGGGATTTGACGTGTCTGTCACTCCCCAGATGTAATGTCCTGTGGTGTTTGTCTTGTTTCTTTTACATTTTTATACTGATCATATCCTATGCTGTTGTATGTTTGTTTGGTGTGCACGTGTGCAAAGACAAATTTCCACTGTGGTGTATAATAAAGTAATAAAGTATAAAGTAAAGAATAAAGTAAACACAAGAATCAGATCAGTTTTAGTATAATAGTGATTAGCATGAAAGGACTCAGAGCAGGATTGGGATCAGCAAACGTGTCCTTGTTCATGTTTCTGGCAAAAGGTTTCCCACAGTGAACCACCTACATCTACCGCACTTAGACGGGATCAGAACACAGTTCAGGTGTCGTGTTAGCAGCAGGTTTTTTGTAATCTCTTCCATGTCAAAAAAAGAAAAGTGTTTTCTGCAGGACACATAAAGACACGTCCAACACATTTAACCAAAGTTTCCACAGAGGACCGTGAAGAGGTACCAAACCACATCTACAGAACATCCCAGACATCAGATCAAGTGAAGCGTCTCAGGGGAGAAAACTAGATGAGGTGAGTACATTCCCTGCAGAAAGCACAGCCACAAACATCAACGTACCACAGATCCGGATCCAGGGGAGAGGAACTGCCCTCAGATGCTGTTGCATACTGTAAATGTACAAATCTTGAGAAAAGAGTGCCAGGTAAGCCGGGCAGCGGACACCACAGCAGCAGGGTGTGTTACATTCCTATAACAGTGCAGAGCAGAGGGGAGGTGCAATCAGATGGCACCAGTGCTTTCATTCACAGAAATAGAATGAAATAAAGAAAGTGAAGGTGCAAACTCCACCTGCTGTGGCGTGTCTTCAAACCAGCCAATCAGAGTTAAGCATTCCTTACTACTGCACAGAGTTAGCATGACATCATTAAATTAGCATCATAATTAAAATGCTGATGTAGTGTAGTTTGGTATTAAGGCTAACTAGCATTAGCCCTTGAACTTGTACATTTGCTAGTACTGTTAGCAATAACACATCAGGAAACAGCACAGCTGGTGTTCTGTAATGCTAACAGCCGTATGGAATTTGAGACACTATTTAGCATATTTAGCATTAGCCATGACCATGTTACCTGTGTGCCTAGCAAATGCTTAGCAAATACCTAGCATGCTGGTAACAAAGGTTGAAGAAGTGAATAAACACATCGGCGATAAATACATTTTTGGTCAGTTAACAAAAAGTTTCTCAGGTGTTTGGCTTGTTGATGTCGCAGGCAACGGTTCTGGAAATATGATTGGCTGGTTTGGTGACAGAGCAGACAATATGTCAGTGCTGGAGCTGAGCCTTTATCTCCAGAGTGCACGTCAAAGTAAGTAAGAAAGTAAAGACAGACTGTAGTTGATAGGATGTGCAGTTCAGTCCCACTGTGTTCCTGTTTCTTCCAATAAAGTCCCAGTACAGTGTGACTGGATCCAGTTTCCTAGTGGTCCAGTTCACAGTCCGATCTCAAACACATGTCCGCCTTCCTAGCTCCATAAGGTGTTTCCTGCCTATTGCTAGATACCCAGCAGGCTGAAGATGAAAAGGAAGAAAAGAAGAAGATGGGTGTCATCCAGGTGTGGAGGGAGGGGGCTCCTGATTGGTTAAACAGGTGGAGCAGGGGCGGGTCTTTGAGGCACCAGAGGTTGTGATGCAGCAGAAGGTTTCGGTTTCCTGAGAGAAGTAAACCAGAAAAAAGATGTTTAAAAAAACAAAACGTAAAAGTCAGTTTTTGCAGCTGTTCCATATTCCAGCAACATCAATCAGTAATCAATAATTCAGACCTTGTGCTGCTCAGCTGAGCTTGATTCGTTTAGTAGCTGCCACTAAGAAGTGGAGTTACTGCCAAAAGTAAACTCAAAAGGTTTTGCTCAAATGTTTTGTTGTTTTTAAATGTGACTGATTAACCTGATCAGCAAACTGAAATGTATCATAATTATCTCACATGCAGTGAAAGGAGTTGTGGTTCTTACAGTGGAGGAGGAGGAGGCCTGACGGCGTAGGATGGAGCTGTCCTGCTGGTCTCCACCACCTGAGCACACACAGGTGTTCACATTAATGAAGAAAGCTGCTCTGGAAGTTTCACATTAAACCCTCAAGCTTTTGTCAACAGCCAGTGGGACAGACAGTGTACACAGACAACATGGAAAACACTCACTAACAGTAGTAGAGCAGATGCTTCAGAGCACTGTAGTAGTAGTACCAGCAGTAGTAGTACACATTAGTATTAGAGTGTGAGTAGTAATGGGAGTATTTTACCTCCGGTGGTGGCAGTAGCTGAGCGTGGTGCTTTATATGGAGAGAGAGCAGAGGATGTTAGGACTCATTCATTTAAAGTACCACTGATCTCACACACACACACACACACACACACACACACACAGGTTGTGATCTATTAATGGAGGTTAGAGGTTAACAGAACTATGTGGTGATTGGTGAATTCATTAATCAGCTAGTTGGATATGATCACACTAATTAATAAATGTCCACATCATCCTATTCGGGGATGTGGATGCAGCTCTAGAGTCAGATTTAGTCGACACAACACAAACACGATCGGTGCATGTTCCAGGAGGAAAAGAAAGTTTGTTTGCTTGTGGTTCAGTTTGGGTTAAACATGAGTTACACCTCCATCACACACTCAGCCCCTACGTTACATCACGGTGGTCTCAAGGTGGTGAACTCACTCCATCTCTGACGATGTTGTTGGCGTTGCCCCGGGTGACGGATGGAGGCTGGGCCCTGGCAGGCGGTCCTCTGGTGGGATTGGCTGCGGCCGAACCGTCAGGCCTGAGGTGAGCAGAGTCAGACAGAGGGGATTGTTGTTTTTTTTTTTAGTCTAAGCTGAGACCATGCAGA
Source organism: Mastacembelus armatus (assembly GCF_900324485.2). NCBI lineage: Eukaryota > Metazoa > Chordata > Actinopteri > Synbranchiformes > Mastacembelidae > Mastacembelus > Mastacembelus armatus. Next base: position 25,162,303 of record NC_046641.1, on the reverse strand, counting down.
CCAATAAGCTGAACCAGGTTCTGGATTCACACACATTACACCACGTTCAGTGGTGCTGTCTCTGGATGGGACCTTATCCCCTTACAAAATGAGCTTTAGCAACCTCAGTTTCTCTTTCCTCTCTTTGAGACTCACTGGTATCCCTGCGACCTCTTCCTGCGTCTCAGCCCGAGTCGTCGTAGCAGCTCGTTCCTGCGCAGGAAAACAAACGCACCCAGAGCGAGCAGCGGAAGAACAACGAAGAAGAAGACCAACAGACCATCTCTGAGGGACGTGTCTTTATCTGAGGACGATAGATAAACAGTTTATACTGAAGTAGGCGAGAAATCGTACCAGTACTATAAAACGCGCTTTTAATGTGAAATATATTTCAGCAGGAAGTGGTGAGTTTCACAGGAAACCTTAGAAAATAAAATAACAGGAGCGAGGACAGTATTGATGTTAACGAGACAACCTGACCGCTTTTGTACCAATAACTGATCGGTCAATTGATTTTTATCAGTGCTTCATGCATCCACAACCAACCAGACACTAGAGACCATCCGACGCAAAGTGCAGATTCAACCAGTCCGTACCGTTCCACGTGGGTCCACTGTCCATACTGCCTCCATAACCTTTGACCTCACAGAACGGTGGCGCCCAGCCGTCCTCACAGTGACAATTCCTGTTACTGTTGCACACCTGAAACACAGGATTCAGTTTTTCTCCTGACTACAGGCAGGTCTAAATACTATCAAATACTACTAAATACTACAGTACCCATGAGCCCTGGGCAATGCTTCCATGGAGAGTTAGAGCCAGTGGACTGTTTGGACTGATTTCTCAGTCCCAGTTATTAAAGTAATTTTTACTGGTAAAAATATGAAACATTCATTTGTTCTGATTATTTTGTGTTTAATTAGAAAATAAATGGGATATTTTTTAATTTTATGTGTTTGACACTAAGACATTAATGCTAACATTAGCATTGTAGCTAACATGGTGCGAGTCAGTCAGTCAGTCAGACAGTCAGTCAGTCAGTCAGAGACACAGACAGTCAGTCAGTCAGTCAGTCAGTCAGTCAGAGACACAGACAGTCAGTCAGTCAGTCAGTCAGTCAGTCAGTCAGTCAGTCAGTCAGTCAGAGACACAGACAGTCAGTCAGTCAGTCAGTCAGTCAGAGACACAGACAGTCAGTCAGTCAGTCAGAGACACAGACAGTCAGTCAGTCAGTCAGTCAGTCAGAGACACAGACAGTCAGTCAGTCAGTCAGTCAGTCAGTCAGAGACACAGACAGTCAGTCAGTCAGACAGTCAGTCAGTCAGAGACACAGACAGTCAGTCAGTCAGTCAGTCAGTCAGAGACACAGACAGTCAGTCAGTCAGTCAGAGACACAGACAGTCAGTCAGTCAGACAGTCAGTCAGTCAGAGACACAGACAGTCAGTCAGTCAGTCAGTCAGTCAGAGACACAGACAGTCAGTCAGTCAGTCAGTCAGTCAGAGACACAGACAGTCAGTCAGTCAAACAGATATCTCACTCCGTGTCCGTGACATTTCTTCTCCACATCACAGTCGTATTTCAGGACGTCGGAGCTGCGACACTCAAAATTTATGCACACCTGAACACCACAGAAGAAGAAAAGGGAAAGTCACATGAGACAGACATCACCTCTGCTTTTTTTTCTTCTTCACTTATTGTTTCCTGTGCTCTCCTCCCTCTTTCCTCCCCTTGCCTCCTCCCCTTGTCTCCTCCCTTTGCTTACTCCCTATTTCCTCCTCTTGTCTCCTCCCCTTGCGTCCTCCATTTCCTCCCCTAATCTCCTCCCCTTGCTTACTCCCTATTTCCTCCTCTTGTCTCCTCCCCTTGCGTCCTCCATTTCCTCCCCTAATCTCCTCCCCTTGCTTACTCCCTATTTCCTCCTCTTGTCTCCTCCCCTTGTTTCCTCACCTTGTTGTCTCCACACTTAGTTCCTTCGTTCACCATGCCTGGATCGGGGACGTCTGATCCCAGCATGAAGTCGACGCCAAAACAGTTTCCCCCAGCGATTGGCGTGCTGATGATCGACGGTTGGATGCCAAAAACCGTCACCGCCTGAACATTGGAGCACTGCAGCTTCCCGCACAGAGCGTTTCTACGGAGACCAAAAACATTCATCCAATCAGCTGGTGGGGGGCAGACGTGCCTTCAGGTGAACAGATGTGCTGTGATCACATGATACCTGCTCTCACACTTCTTGTATCCATAGGTCTGCAGGCCACAGTTTCCGAAGCGATCTCCTTTACTGTTGACGTCTTTAAAACAGATTTCAGGAGCCGCCTTCGCCTCTGAGGAGGAGCAGGAGCAGGATGGCATGTTTTTAATCCAAGAGACACTGAGAAAGAACAACTGAGACCAACTGCCAAACAACATTTGATGATCAGCAGCATGAACCTGACGAAAAGCTGCTCAACAGTTTCCACAATTATAAACCACTGGTACCAGCTCCGTCCTATGCCCTGACAGTTCACTGCCTCTGTCTGTCAGTGCCCAACTGCACACATGGTTTCAGTCCCCATTACACCTGAACACACACACACACACACACACACACACACACAGTCTAGAGAACGTACTGGGTCCAAATATGGCCTGACACTGTCCGTCATAGTGCTGACACTTCCCGTTGTAACAGTAGGCCTGCTGGTTCCTGCAGGGCTGCCCGTTCTGGAAGAGAAGGAAGTTCATACATTTCAGGTGAAACACACCAAACATCAACCGACTCACAGACTGGGAGCAAAGTCTCCTGGAAACATCTGAGTGTTTTGTTATTAAAGGACAAAAGCTGCATAGTGGATGGTTTTATCCCCTGGTCCTGACTATGTCTCAGCACAGTCTGATCACAGAGTCTACAGATTGTTCCTGGTTTCTGCCCTGACATGCATTATGTAGATACAGGTGTGTGTCTGTCTGGACTCTGTCCAGTCAGATCAGTCTGTCCCAGGTGGACTCCAGTTAGGTTCTAGATTCTCAGGAGAATGCAAGCAGTCTGGAGACACAGTGACAGATCTGAGGACTTTTAAAAATGAGGGATTTTTAATTTTAAATGTAAAGGAGTGAACATATGTTCACCTTGTACCTGTGAGATACTGAGAGTAAGATGACAGTTTGATCCATTTCAAATGTAACACAGGACCATGTGAGTCTGAAAACTGTCTGTTAAAACCGTGTTACACTGGGGGCAGCTCAAACAGCTGCATCACAGCTGGAAGACAAATGGTAAAACTGGACATCGGTTGTGATTCAGGTCTGTACACCAGGTCTGTACATCAGGTCTGTACATCAGGTCTGTACATCAGGTCTGTACACCAGGTCTGTACACCAGGTCTGTACACCAGGTCTGTACACCAGGTCTGTACATCAGGTCTGTACATCAGGTCTGTACACCAGGTCTGTACATCAGGTCTGTACATCAGGTCTGTACATCAGGTCTTACCTGGACGAAGAAGTCGCTCTGACAGAAGGACGAGGAGCCGTTACAGTATTCAGGTAGATCACACTCATCTCTGCTGGAGCGACACACTGTTCCACCTGGTAGGTACTGAACACACGAACACACACACACACACACACACACACACACACACACACAGACTCAGTCTTAACTCAGTCAGCTGAGCCACAAGTGAATGAACTAATGCGCTATGCGTTAAAGTGATGTTCTGTCTATAGTCACACACACCTGCTGAAATTAAAGCTGTTTATTTTTAGAGATTTTAAAAATGTCATCACTGCTTCAACTCAGGACGCTGTGTTTACCTGACAGTTGTGGCAGCACTCTCCATATGCACACTGAGCTCCAGCCTTCAGTTTGCAGGTCTGATACTCACAACAGGGGTCCTTCGCACACTCCTACACACACACACACACACACACACACACAAACACACACACACACAGAAACACACGCACACACACACACACACACACACACAGAAACACACACCCTCCTGTGACTGAGCTGCTTTATTAGAAAAACACATATTAACACGTATTCATACTTTTCAGATAAATTACACACATTTATTTTTAGGTCTTTGACAAATTCTCTGGCATTAAATTAATATTTATTATGTTAATATCACTAGAATCAGTTTTCATATATCTGTTTTTCAAGCATTTGCATCATTATCTCTTAATTTCTCCACCAACCTTCTGAGAGCCACAGTCACACTCCTCTCCCACATCCACCAGCCCGTTCCCACAGAAGGGGGCGCTGTAGGCCTCATCAGGCCGCGGGACGTTCAGGAGGCACGTTCCCCCCGTCAGCAAGATCATCTTCTCAAAGTCATCAGAACTGCAGCTGCTGAAATTTTTGGATCCTCTGCAGGGAGGAGGAGGAGGAAGAGGAGGAGGAGGAAGAGGAGGTCAGGAGGAGGAGGAAGAGGAGGACAATGAGGTTAGGAGGAATGTGTAATATTTAGAGCGATCTATCATCAGAAATGAAATATGAATATGGTTCATAAACATAATCAGCAGTAAACACCAACCACTGCATCGTCTTAGAATGAGCCTTTAAACCTACATAAGGAGCAGGTCTCCTTTCACAGAGGCAGCCATTTTGTCTCACCATGTTTCTACAGGAGCCCAGAATGGACAAACCAAACTGGCTCTAAACAGGGAGTCACATTTTGTTTTAAAGTTGACAGCCATCACACCCTCCCTCACACCAGTGTGTGTCCATACTGTCTGTGTGTGTGTGTGTGTGTGTGCATACTGTCTGTATTTGTGTGTGTGTCTTACGTGGCTCCAGAGTTCATGATGCAGGCAGCGGCGGGGCAGGTGCAGGAACGCCCGTCGTCATGGTTCATCCCGAGGTTGTGCCCGAGCTCATGAGCCACAATGGAGGCGAACGCCGCGACGTTGTTATTGGTGAACTGACAGAGACGGAGGGACACTTCAATTTACCAACTGTTTTACATTTGACCTGAACGCACCATCACTTAGTGAACCATCAGTTTTTCTTCTTCTGCCGTGTAAAAAATTACCACGTTGATCCCTCCTCCGTGACTTCTGGAGCAGACGGTGGAGATGAAAGCCATTCCTGCTGTTTGTCCAAAACTCTTCTTCCTGCACCATCAACATCATCATCATCACACATACACTATGCGATACACTAACAGACTCATAATGTGTGTGTGTGTGTGTGTACACTGACAGGACGAGCTGTGCGGAGTCGTGGCGGCGGCGGGGGACCAGCTCCTTCTCCCTCCACTGGGTGAAGCGACTCAGCACCTCCCCAGCTCCTCCTTCAGTGCTGATCAGGTTCTGCTGAGTCCAGATCTCCAGACCAACCAGGACCACGCGAATGTTCAGCTGCATGTAGATCTGAACAGACACATAACAGACAGACACACACACACAGACACACACACACACACACAGTTTCCTCATCAGAAACTGGACCTCTGTTTTATTCTGTGGAGAACATTTCATCCTGACATTAACGAACATGACAGCAAAGGAACATCAGACATAAAACATCCAATGTGTTGTGTGTTTACTCACACTGTCGACGAAGTTGGCCAGACGAACCATCTCCTCCCTGACCACTGTCTCGTTCCTGTTCATGTAATTATACTGAAGACACGGAAAGAAAACTTTTATTGTGTTGTATCATCTCTGTTTCTGTAATTTAACCTGCTCCATCTGTATCAATGAATATTATTTAGTTATTCATCTTGGGTCCGACACAGGGGTTCCTAATAAACCCTCTGGGACCCACACAGGGGTTCCTAATAAACCGACCCGGTCCGACACAGGGGTTCCTAATAAACTGAGCAGTGTGTGTGTGTCTCACCCTGTCATTGTCGACCACCACCAGCAGCTCCACATAGTGAGTCTGATGAAGAACAGCTCGCTTCATCTGCAACACAAAGTCAATCCATGATTTTACAAATTAACTGTATTTGTATGGGTGTGTGTGTGTTTGTGTGTGTGTGTGTGTGTGTGTGTGTGTACACTCACCCTGCTGTGTTGTGTGTGGAGGATTTCTTTTGGTTCATACTGAGCATGCTCTGTGGCGTTGCTGTGTTCATGCTCGTGTGGCGTTCCACACGCCCGAGGCTGTGATGTCACATCCTGTAGGCGGTATACTAGGTGCTGCCCAGGGGCGGAGTCTAATGGCTCAATGCCGTAACTATCATTAGTGAGATGCATCACTCCTCTAAAGAAAGACACACCAAAAATATAAGGTTTTTGTTTTTCGTTTTTCAGTCCGAGTGAGACAGTAATATTATTTTGACCACCTTTACCAGCACAGGTGAAATGACCTCACCTGCAGGTTTGATTCTGACACGGTTTCATTAAAAAGACTATGACCTAAAGGGACAGTTCACTCAAATACGAAACCAAACTCTTTGGACTTGTATCATATTTTATTGTTCCTCTAATGAAATCAGTTTCCTTTTTGTTATGATTATGTTTTTCTGTGTGAATCCCCAGTAAAAAGGGTTTAAGGCTCTTTTCAGATCATTTTCTCAGAGTTTCTGCCGTCGAACAGTTTTCCTTCAGACACCTGTATATTTTCACTGAAGTGCTTTAAATTCACAGGAGTTTCATACGTTCCCTGGTGTGAGTTACAGCACAAGGAACGTCATTTGGTTTGTTTTTATTTTCTCAGAATTATAAAATTCCCTCTCTGAGCTCTCACTATAAAAAAAAACACAAAAGTATATTTACACAACGTCCTGAACATCTGGATCACATCTGCTGTGCCAGAAAAATTAACCCCTTACTAAGGATTTGACTGATCCACCCAAAGACTGTAACCACGGACTTTCAGAGACTATGCGGGTCAAAGAGGTCTGTATTCACATCCCAGGCCTGAACGTCCTGCTCGTCTTCCAGCTATCCCTGCCTACCCTCTGCTGATTACCTGGATCAGGAACATGGGGTGTCCTCCCTGCTGTGGGAAATATTATAGGAAACCATCTGCAAAACCCCAGAGGAGGAAAAATCTGAGTTTTCAGTTGAAAACTTTAGTGGTGGACTGATGAGGAGCATTTGTGTTGAACGTCAGTACATAAAGTCCAAGTGTGAATTAAGTCGAGTGTGTGTGAGGCCAACCAAAGTAATTAGTGAGGAATCACACAGGCTGAGACAGCAGGGAGGACACACTGAACCATCTGTGAGGAAATATAAATAGGAAAATAACTGTGTCCTTCACAGAGGACAGTGTGTGCGGTGTGTTAGTGTGTGTACATAGTGTGTACAGTGCGTGTAAACTGTGTGTTTGTGTCAAGACTTTTAACCCAAAGGTGAAAACAGATCAGACCCTGAATGTTAGAGTCATGTAGGACTTTTCACAATAAGAGTCCTCCCTTACTGGTTCCTCCAGTTACAGGGACTAAGAACATGTTTCCTGTTTGACACCTGAAGGATGAAATGATCATCTAGTTAGTTCAATTTAAGAGAGAGATGGGTCTACAGCACTAAAATCACTGAGACCCCACACACACTGTTCAATGGTCTCTGGTTTACAGTGACCCTCAAACCATCGGGGGTTTATCCATAGCCAGAAGCTGCAGATGTGCTTTTGTTTACCAGCAGAGGGAGCTGCAGCCCAGGTCTGCCCTGCCGGACCCTGAGGTCCAGGAGGAACCTGTTTATGAAACTGATGCGTGTTACCTGAGGCCGCCGCAGATGCTCATGGCAACAGAGGACCCCTCCATGTCCTGAACGAAGCCCCGATAGTGACAGTGGTTCTGTAAAATACAACACACACAGTGATGCAGTGATGCAGCTGTGCAGCCTGTGTGCAGTGCCCCAGAGACACCAGCAGGGGGCAGACATCAGCTTCACCTGCTGACAACAGGTGTGACATTATCTCCCACACTGGTTCTGCCTGTGCCCGACCTTTGGGTCCGTGTACACACTTTATGTCGACTGCCCAGGGAAACAGATCCCCACTGTGGACAGGACACCTACACCTACAGGTTTCCCACCTGCTTACAGAGGATCAGCCACGAGCAGAGCAGACTAAACAAGCAGGGTGAACTGAGAGGGTCTGCAGAAATGTTCAGCAGAGCTTCCCATTAAGACATGACAGGAATCAGAAACGTGTCAAAAAAAGACAAAGAAAATAATGTCGCTGGCGATGACATCAGCAGTCAAAATCCACTTCCTGTTTCAGTCCCAACGGAGACCACAGTGTGTGGGCAATGCTGCCTGAGTCCAGAGGAACTAAAGAGTTTGTTTGCTGATCTTTACTGTGGTCTACTCCATGGTTTCAGTGACGTACTGAGCATAAACCAATCAAAGCAGGATGAAACACGTGTGTGTGTGTGTGTGTGTGTGTGTGTGTGTGTGTGTGTGTGTGTGTGTGTGTGTGTGTTACCTGTACAGGTGGGTGGGATGTGATCAGGGATCCGTTCTCACTGTAGGTGAACACAGTGAAGTCTGCAGGGAGCAGCAGCCTAAAAACAACAACAAACACATTTGTGTTTAATTGGAAAGAAAAAGTCAGATTTTTCTAAATGAACCAGACTAATGTGGCGAACATGACAATATAAATATGTTTACACTGTTTTTACTCCTTATTTACCTGTTTACTCCTGTTCCTCTGCTGTTTAATGGTCATTATTATTATTATCACTGTACTAATAAAAATATTGTAGTTTATAATTTGTTACACAGAAAAACTGGTTTTATATTTAATGAGACAACTTTTCTAACAATATTTAGTATAATTTCATAGTAATAATATTACTGCTGTTCTCAGTGTATGTACAGAAACACTCCTCTGTCAACATGAGCCACACAAACAGGAAACAGTCTCATCATTTTTAAAAACATCATTTCAGGAAAGAAAAACCAGCAGCAGCTGAGTCTGTTATCCAGTGGCTCTGATTGGCCAATCAGCTGCGTCTGATATGACATCATAAGACTAATATCTACCTGCCGTCTTGTTGTGATTGGCTGAAGCTGAATCTTATTATTAAGAAACAGTCATTTATTAATTTATTCCTGTCACATCAGTCACATCCGAACTTACTCATTTCTCTCCAGATGGATCACATGATCCTTTCCATCCACACTGACGAGGTAAGAGACCTGGAGAAACAGGGAGGAATGAATCTGAGCTCAGCAGTGAAAGGACACACACACACACACACACACACACACACACACACACACACACACACACCCAGCTGCCAACAGCTGCTCCTCCGTCCTCTAACACAGTGGGGGTTAAAGGTCAACAGAGAAGCTGGCAGCCTGGTCACCTCCTGCTCTCTCAGTGAGACTAAGACCAGACTAAGTAGAAAGTATTTTTCACGTCATAACATTTTACTGCGTACGAATTCTTCAACAAGCGACGGCAGATGATTCTTTATTAAACCACCACAGAAGAAGATGAACTGGTCAAATGGTGAAGGACAATCTGACGTTGCTGTTAGTTCCATATGTGAATGTGAGGAAGGTCACAGCCTCGTCATCGCTCCTCAGTGTGTGAACAACGTGAACCTGAACCTGAACCTCCTGTTGTCAGAGCTCCAGCAGTCTGCTCTGCTCTGAGCCATGTTGGCGTGTGCTGAACTGACTTCATGTAGGATTGTGGGAAATGGGGCCATGGGCCTCCTCACACCACAGATATTATCTGAAGTCGTACCTGAAGTCCACCCAGTCCCCCTGATTATTGGTCAATCAGGTGGCAGCCTGTGATGTCAGCGTCAGTCCTAACACGCACAGGTCTGCCTGGTCTGGCTGAGTCTACTCAGGCCAGGTGGGGAGTGACTCTCTAACTTCCCCCAGACTGAAGAAGCCACTTGGATGAGTGAACAACATAAAGTCCAGTCGCCACGACTCAGACAACGTCACCTGGACTGAGACTCTTCCCAGCCTGCTCTGATCAGCTGTACCCCCCAAGAATAAGGGGACTTCACCGAATGTGACACTGTTCCTATGAAGAGCTGAGCTGTGTTTAAAACAGATTACACTTCACGCATAAACAGGGAGGACGAAGTGTTACTGACGAAACATGACGTCGGTGTTGGATGCAGATAAAAAAAATATCACACCACAGCAGGAGAGAAAAACATGGCTGCAGGCTGGAACACACACACACACACACACACACACACACACAGAGACAGTTTCTGCATCACTGTGAGGACATTTCACAGAGGCTGGGGCATCTGTTATATTAATGAGAGTCCTCACTGAGATATCTGGACAGATGTGTGTGTGTGACACATTGTGTGTCAGTGTGACTGTGTGTGTGTGTGTGTGTTGAACATGACCCAACATGCAGGGTGGGACTGAAGACGACAGCAGAGGAAACAGTCAGTCAGCAGCTTCCAGACTAACACCCCCTGCTCTGTGTGTGTTTAAGGCAGTTCTGCTGCAGGGGCCGATCTCACGCTGAAGAGTTCAGTACAGCAGGTTCAGCTCCACCTTATCAACCGAGGCCCAACATCACACTCCAAACAAAAGCAGCTCCACTGATTGTGTCGTCTGGAAACATGTTCAGCTTGGCCTGTTTTTGTCGACCTGCTGTATGAGATTTTTATTGATACGGAGGGAATGATAAGTAGATAAACCTCCCTGATGGGCGGTTTAAAGCACGTCTTCCTGTGTGCTGTGTGTGATGAAGATCTAAACTCTTTGACCCCCCAGCTTCATGTAAAGAAACAGTCCTTCATCCTAAGTCTGCTGAGATCAGAACTATGAGTCGTGGTTCACGTCAGCCGATGCAAACTGACCAGCTGTACGTGCAGACACACATCAATCCAGATCTATTTACTTCCAGAGAGACCAGCTCATGTTTCTACGTAACAGACAGACAGAGCTGCTTCACACAGTGAACAGTGATAATCTGCTGCTGACATGGGAAAGGTGAAGTGAGGTCACACTGACAGGAAGCAGCTGAGTTTGCGTTTCCTGAGGTCAGAGGTCACACAGGCCCCGGAGAGTAAAAGAAATAAAACCAGACTTGGAGACATCACTACCTGATCGGGTGGTCTTCCATCCACGTCCCGCCTCAGCCTGTGTCCTATTGGTCGAGGGACAGTCAGCTGATAGGAGGACAGGTGTTCAGTCTGCCGAGAGTCTGCAAGAGGAAACAGTCGGTCTATCATACTTTTATACTTTTTGAGTTTCATTTAAATGTTCTGTATAAATCAGGGCTGCAATTAAAAACTTCCCTTCAGGATTAATAAAGTTCTGGCTCTACGTCGGACTCTGGACATGAAGCTGAAGCTTCTCATGAAACTGCTGCGTTTAAGTGCAGAGGAGAAGTCAGAAGCAACACGTGAAGAGAAAACTGTCGACTGTCTGGAACTGAAATTCTGGATCAATCCTGGAGCCAGTGTAGACACGGGAAGTGGTTTGAAACAGAAAGAAAAAAGACCCACAAGTCCTCAGATCAGAAGAGGACCTACAAGCTGTTTTTTGGTTTTCTTCCCCTAAACTGGATTTAAGATGTAATTATTAGACTCAGGTCTGGACAAAGAACCAGATCCAGCACTGAACTTCCCCTGAAGAGCTTTTTTAAAAATTTTTTTCTGTTTTCCTCTGCTGCTGACCATCGACCCGTCACGTCAGCTCCACAAGCTGATTCACATCCTTCAAACTTCCCCTTTGCCTTCTCGCTCAGTTTTCACTTCAGTTCCCGTCACCTCAGGTCACTGACCTCAGACCTGCAGCCAGAGACCGTTATCCATGCGCACTGTGAAACACCAGTAAATGGGAGCTGATGTACTGGACCTGTAAACGTGCAGGTGTGTGTTTCTGTTTTTCTGTTGTCCCATTGGTTCTGATCCACTGGACACACACGTCTCAGTTTGACGCTTTGTGTGTTTCACTCGTGGTCCTTATGAGACTGATTAAATATACAGATGATGTGATTATTGCCTGGCACTGAGGTTCTTCAGGTGACGGGCGACTGCCTGCAGATACGACTTCTGGTTCTGACTGGATCTCAGCTGAACGCCTGAGACTTGTCAGCCCTTTCACAGGCCTTTTAAAGCTCAGCTTGCCGCCTGATTCATGGTTGTCTGTAGTTATAGTGCCGGTAATTAAAGACGGAGCTGGTAAGGTTGGTAACATTAATAATAACAGGCCTTTTGCCTTGGCAAGTCCATCATCCAAGGTCCTGGAATGGATTTTAGTGGACTGCCTGAAGAAGCACATTTCTATTACAGAAAACCAGTTTGGACTCAAGGCCAGTTTCCTGTGCATCTATGCCTGGACAGAGATTGTACAGAAATAAATAGATCTACTGTTTTTATTGGTTTATTGATGCTTCTGAGAACTTTGACCAGGTCAGTCATGATAAACTATTTAACTGATTCAAAGGGGAGTTCCTGACTCACTGGTAGTCTAACCCGAGCACACGGTTTATCTTCTGGTTAAAGGAGATTGTTGACATGAGAGTTAATCCAGCTATCAGTATTGTTGCTTAATGGTTGTGGACACAGAGTCTCTAAATAAAGACCAACTGAATTGAATTGTTCTCCCTGATGAACCAGTCCAGACTCCTGATCCCACTGTGACCCCACAGATCAGTGAAGATTAGTTTAATCTAATTTGTTCCAGCTTCATCTGGTGACTTTCTCTCCCCCAGCAAAGCAGACAAGCCTTCAAGACACTGCAGGAAAGAGAAATCTTCTTCGGTATATAGGAAATATCAAAATCAGGAAAAACCCTTAAAGTCTGGAGAATTTGTTGAGAAATTCCCGAGAAATCATTAAAAATAAAACAAGCAAAACAATTTTTGAGAAAGCTTGAGGGAAAGGAAGAAGAAGGTTCAACAGAAAGTTAAAAAGTTAGTTTTTCAGAAGAAACATTGATGGAAAGCTCAGTGGCAGCTCTGGTTCTGAACCAAGTGGGTTAAGATGCTCTGAACCACAGAAACCTGATCTGACCTTCACACCAATGGACTGAACTTCACCTGACCTCAAACTCCACATCGGTGCCCTCATCCTCTCATCTGCCCACACTCCCTGTCTGTGGTAGTTTTGCTGCAGTCCTGTAAGGAGCCAATAGCAGCCCAGACAAAACGACCGGCCAATCAGAAAACAACTGAAATCACACCTGACCTCATTAGTGCCCTGACAAAACAACCGGCCAATCAGAAAACAACCCTAATCACACCTGTTTTAATAAAACAGTGTTTTAAAAAGACACTGTCATTGTCACAGTGTAAAAGACACTGAAGCAAAAATAAATTCCTCACAAAAAGGAAACGGGGTTTTAAGGTTTGAACGTAAAAACTCGATGTGCGTGTCATGAGAGTCCAGAAAAGCTGCAGCCTGATCCTTTACTGGAGGAGAACTCAGGAGGTTTTCTGGGTGAAAGTCAACATGTGATTCATGTTCTCAAAAACCAGAGTGAGTCATGATTCAGGGAAACGGGAACGCCTGCTGTTTGTGTTTTGCAGTGAAATCCTGTAGCGGTTCCTGTAAATGAAGCCAAGTTTCAGTCCGTGGATCCTTATCACGCGCACGCGCACACGCACACACAGACTCGAGCGTTTAACTAGATTTACTTCCTGTCAGTGTAAGAACCTGCCAGTGTCCAACGGCACTAAGCTGCTTAACGTGCAACTGGCCTGAACACACACAAACACACACTCCCACAGGCTGAAAACACAGATCCAGTCAACACACACACACACACACACACACACACACACACACACACACACACACACACAGAGGAAACCTCTCAGCAGCCCATGACAAAACAGATCAATATGTAACAATCAATAACTATTGATCTGTTTGAAACACTGGAGACCCAGAAGTTCAGACTGAAAACAAGTGATTCATGTTTCATGATCCTCCGACAAACGTCTGCTCACTTTTACACATGACGACGCCAAAAGTGCCGCTGCTCTAAAAACCGCAAACAGTGGTCGGTTTATTAGGAACCCGTGTCGGACTGGGTCAGTCTAATCCTACAGTCCGGCAGACGGGGCTAATTTAGGGCCAAGCCTCAGCGTCAGTAATTCTGCTCCTCTGGACTTTTCAGTTTCAATATTCAGGACTTTAACAAGGGAATCAAAACAGGCAGCTACAGAAATACAGAGATAGAAGAAGAAACTCCTCATTCAGGTACACACCCTCACCCTCACCATATTCACCCTCCTCACCCTCCTCACCCCACTATATTCTCCCTCACCCTCACTATAGTCAGTCTCACCCTCCTCACCCCACTATATTCTCCCTCACCCTCACTATAGTCAGTCTCACCCTCCTCACCCCACTATATTCTCCCTCACCCCCACTATATTCTCCCTCACCCTCCTCACCCCCACTATAGCCAGTCTCACCCTCCTCACCCCACTATATTCTCCCTCACCCCCACTATATTCTCCCTCACCCTCCTCACCCCCACTATAGTCAGTCTCACCCTCCTCACCCCACTATATTCTCCCTCACCCCCACTATATTCTCCCTCACCCTCCTCACCCGCACTATAGTCAGTCTCACCCTCCTCATCCCCTCTATATTCTCCCTCACCCTCACTATAGTCAGTCTCACCCTCCTCACCCCACTATATTCTCCCTCACCCTCACTATAGTCAGTCTCACCCTCCTCACCCCACTATATTCTCCCTCACCCCCACTATATTCTCCCTCACCCCCACTATATTCTCCCTCACCCTCCTCACCCCCACTATAGCCAGTCTCACCCTCCTCACCCCACTATATTCTCCCTCACCCCACTATATTCTCCCTCACCCTCCTCACCCCCACTATAGTCAGTCTCACCCTCCTCACCCCACTATATTCTCCCTCACCCCCACTATATTCTCCCTCACCCTCCTCACCCCCACTATAGTCAGTCTCACCCTCCTCACCCCACTATATTCTCCCTCACCCCCACTATATTCTCCCTCACCCTCCTCACCCCCACTATAGTCAGTCTCACCCTCCTCACCCCACTATATTCTCCCTCACCCCACTATATTCTCCCTCACCCTCCTCACCCCACTATATTCTCCCTCACCCCCACTATATTCTCCCTCACCCTCCTCACCCGCACTATAGTCAGTCTCACCCTCCTCATCCCCTCTATATTCTCCCTCACCCTCACTATAGTCAGTCTCACCCTCCTCACCCCACTATATTCTCCCTCACCCCCACTATATTCTCCCTCACCCTCCTCACCCCCACTATAGTCAGTCTCACCCTCCTCACCCCCTCTATATTCTCCCTCACCCCCACTATATGCTCCCTCACCCTCCTCACCCCCACTATAGTCAGTCTCACCCTCCTCACCCCCTCTATATTCTCCCTCACCCTCCTCACCCCCACTATAGCCAGTCTCACCCTCCTCACCCCCTCTATATTCTCCCTCACCCTCACTATAGTCAGTCTCACCCTCCTCACCCCCACTATAGCCAGTCTCACCCTCCTCACCCCCTCTATATTCTCCCTCACCCTCACTATAGTCAGTCTCACCCTCCTCACCCCCACTATAGCCAGTCTCACCCTCCTCACCCCCACTATAGTCAGTCTCACCCTCCTCACCCCCACTATAGTCAGTCTCACCCTCCTCACCCTCACTATAGTCAGTCTCACCCTCCTCACCCCCACTATATTCTCCCTCACCCTCACTATAGTCAGTCTCACCCTCCTCACCCCCACTATATTCTCCCTCACCCTCACTATAGTCAGTCTCACCCTCCTCACCCCCACTATATTCTCCCTCACCCTCACTATAGTCAGTCTCACCCTCCTC
Organism: Mastacembelus armatus; assembly: GCF_900324485.2. Lineage (NCBI taxonomy): Eukaryota > Metazoa > Chordata > Actinopteri > Synbranchiformes > Mastacembelidae > Mastacembelus > Mastacembelus armatus. Next base: position 25,146,595 of record NC_046641.1, on the reverse strand, counting down.
ACCCCCACTATAGTCAGTCTCACCCTCCTCACCCCCACTATAGTCAGTCTCACCCTCACTATAGACAGTCTCACCCTCCTCACCCCCACTATAGTCAGTCTCACCCTCACTATAGTCAGTCTCACCCTCCTCACCCCCACTATATTCTCCCTCACCCTCACTATAGTCAGTCTCACCCTCCTCACCCCCACTATATTCTCCCTCACCCTCACTATAGTCAGTCTCACCCTCCTCACCCCCACTATATTCTCCCTCACCCTCACTATAGTCAGTCTCACCCTCCTCACCCCCACTATAGTCAGTCTCACCCTCCTCACCCCCACTATAGTCAGTCTCACCCTCCTCACCCCCTCTATATTCTCCCTCACCCTCACTATAGTCAGTCTCACCCCCACTATCTTCTCCCTCACCCTCCTCACCCCCACTATCTTCTCCCTCACCCTCCTCACCCGTGCTCAGGGGGCCCAGCAGCAGCAGCATTAGGCAGCAGACCTCCAGCAGCTCCAGTCTTCCTTCCATCTTCTTCTGCTAACGAACACAAATGTGTCTCGTAGTCTTTACAGTCAGGCTCGTCTTCCAGCCGTGTCCCCCCGCGGAGCCTCATGCTAAACGCCCCGCAGCGGTTTCCCTCCTGGGCCAGGACGAGCCATCCCGGGGCGGGTGTTAGCCGTTAGCCCGGAGCTAACAGGCTCAGCTGGCACTCGGCTCTAAAACGGTTCTCGCGGACGGTTCGCTGGTTGAACGTGCCCGTTAATTAAAGGACAAACGGTGACTTTAGTTTCTTCAGTGTCGGTAACGTTAAAGAGCGTCCTGTCCGTGTGCAGCAGATATTTCTGTCCGTGGAAACTCCGCTGGAACCAGTCAGGTCTGCGGAAGTACTCGCTGCTTCCTCTGGAGCACTTCAGAGTAAGAGTTCTGCTCAAAATGTGACGGAATGACTGAAAACTATTTCTTACGGAACAATTCTGAATATATTTATTCACCATGAAGGACCACATGAAAACTCCAGTCTAATGCAAAGTGAAGAGAAGAACTGTACCTGATTTAACTGTCAGCTCCTTTCCCTGGCAGGTAAACATACAGGTGATAGTTTACAAAACAGCAGGTTTTGTTATAAGCACCGTTAAACTGTCCAACAGACAGAAAGCAGGTCAAAATGAAATGATTAGCAGTGATTTTGTCATTAATCCAACTCCTTAGCAGCAACGTGAGTTTGCTGCTTTTCTTTTTGTTTTAATTAAAACAAAAACCTATTGTAGATCCAGCAATAAATTGGCTGACTAAAGAACCAGCAAAATAGCATTTACTTTATCATTAACTGTAGCTCCATATATTATAAATAAAATTAGCGTGAGTAAAATTGTGGTATTACACGGACTTTTATTTTGAAGTCAAGGTAGTTCAACCAGAAGTCGTTAGGTTCGGTTCACGGAACTGCTGTTTTAAAAAGCTGCAACTACGCATGCGCATAATCTCGGGACGTACAGTGAGGTAAACCGAGCGCACCCTTCGTCAACTTTTATTATAATTTGATGAGAAGGGAAACTGTTGTGATCAACCTTAACCAAAACACCTCCGGGAGGTCCTGACACTTTAATCAAACCCACAGGTGTCAGACCCTCAACCCGTGAAAGGGAAGCGTTCATAACCGTGAACGCTGATTGGCTGAAATGTAATTGTGTTGTCATCACAATCCAGAATCAAAATAAATGAACCTAATGGTGAAGTTTGAGTTTACACCTTGACTCTCAAAACCATAACCAAAGAAGTTAAAGAACAAGAAACACTGATGAACCTACTCCAGCTCTCAGAGACGACAGTAAAGTCTTTTATTCCAATCTACTGTGTCAGACTCTGGGACACTGTGTCCTGGTGTTTCAGATATAAAACAAATACACATTATTATTATTATTGCATGTCCCAACCCAGACAGACAACAAGGTGCATATTACACATTTTATTTCAAGACAAAGAAATAAAAGTTTTCTTAACCCTTAACCATCTGAATTCAGATCTCTTAAGTATCTCTTAAGTGTGGTTAAATAACCATCTCACTGTGTCCCCATCACCAGCTGAACACTACAGAGTATGTTTTAAGCATCTGGGCTAAAGATTTTGATTTACCAGTTGTGCAAAAAGTTTCGTCGTGTTGCAGGATTGTTCTAACGTCTCTGACTCAGCTGCCGATACAGCTGGATGGTCATGAGCTGAATTTCAGGATCTCCAGGTTTGATGTCAATAGCTCTCAGGAAGAAGCTCAGGGCATCGACCAGCTTCCCTTTGCTGTAGCACTTCCTCCCTCTGCTGACCAGTGAGTCGTAGCTCTCAGACTCATCCACGGTGCACTGATCCATTCTCTCAGAGGAAAGAAGTTCGAGTTCACTGGTCGATTCCTCGAGGTTGAAGCTCATTTCCTCTCCTGACTTTAAGTGCTGCTCCTCCACTTCTTCCTCACCCTCGTCTTCTTCTACCTCCTCCTCCCCTTCTGTGTTTAATGTCTCTCCAACTTTCTCCTCCAGGTCAAGATCATCTTCATCACCTTCTTCCTCCTGTTCCATATCCTTGTTGCAGTCCTCCATGTCTTCAATGCTGGAAAGGAGATGGGACCAGTGCGACGCCACAGAAGTGTTTCCTCCAATGCTCCTTCTTGACCGGAGAGGGGTCGAGGGCACTGATTTAGGCGTGGAGACTCCAAGCAGCTCAAAAGAGTTGTGAAGTTGACCATGCATAAACTGCTGCCTCTCATCATCATCATCATCACTGTCATAAATCACTGCAGCTTTTTTCTTCCTGGTAACGACAATGGAATCATCCGTTGACTCGTCCATTTCAGAGGCATGATCGCTACTGGGTCCAGCTGCTCCTCCATGTTGAGGCTCAGAAAGAGATTTATCTATGTCAAAACTCCCCTCCACCTGCAGCTGTGACAGCAGCTTCCTCTCCTCAGCTTCAGTCTCTGGTTGATCCTGAACATCGTGGTCTGAGAACACCTCGCTGTCCTCCAGCTGCAAGTTGAAGTTGCCTTCCAAGGATTCAAACCCAGCACTGAGTCTGGATGATGTGTCTGCTTTGAAACTCAAGTCGGATGCTTGCAAGAGAAACAGTCTTTTGTTCTGGGGGGTTGTGATATGAGACTGACTCAAGTCGGTCATTGAGTCGTGGTTTTTTGAGTGCGAAGTGCCGTTTAGCTGTTGGTCATAGTCGTCAGATGTTGTAACACACTCTGCTCTGTCCTCACGTGGTGAAGCACCTGCAGCCTCAGACATTGTTGATTGGCACATCAGTTCCTGAACAGAGGCATCACCTGCCGCATCACCTGCCGCAGCCTCCTCCGCAGCCTCCTCCGCAGCCTCCTCCGCAGCCTCCTCCGCAGCCTCCTCCGCAGCCTCCTCCGCAGCCTCCTCCGCAGCCTCCTCCGCAGCCTCCTCCGCAGCCTCCTCCGCAGCCTCCTCCGCAGCCTCCTCCATCACCAAAGACTCCTCAACCACCTGCTGAGGAAAGTCCTCTGCTGTCTCCACATAACTCCTCCCCTGATTGGTAAGTTGGGGTTGTGGAGAATCCAGGTTCTGCTGTTCAAGCAGGTCAACATCAGGCTCTTCCTCCCTCAAACTCTCATCTGCAGTTAGATCAATAACTTCCTTACTCAGATTTTGTTGGGTATCCCTGTCAGAACCCAAATGGTCCAACTCCAACACAACAGGTGAGCCCTTTAAGTTGTGGTCATGCTGTGGATATGAAGGACTAGGTCTTGGGTTTGTCTGTTTCTTCTCCTGAGGGCTCTCTCTGTTGTCCATCGGTTGTCTTAGCCAGGCTGGTTCTGTGCTGAAAGCCGTGCTCTCTGCCAGCTGCATCTGCAACTCTGACTCTGCCTTCATCAACTCCTGAGCCTTTTGGACCCGCCCTTCGATGTACTGGTGCTCCTGCTGGTCCTCCAGGGCCTCATCGTTGTGGACATCCAGGGAAAACATCAGGTCGTGGTCAGAGATTCCAAACATCTCCATAGTGTGCAGGTGGGAGATGTGTTCATCCAGTTCGGGGTCTGTCCGTCGGTGTCTGGAGTGGAGGGCCTGGAGCTGCAGCTGTGTGGACGAGCACCGAGTGTCCTCCAGGGTGAACAGCTCCTTCAGCTCCTGCTTGCTGAAGTACCTGTAACCCAGTTGAACAGAGACAGTTACTACAGAAATAATGTAATATTTGATACAAGCTCAGTTCCAATGATTCCCACATTATTACGTTTAATTTTCTTATTTTCAACTTGGAACCAGTGGGTTACGTACCGAAACGGGTTCTTCTTGTCTCCAGTGTTCTGCCTGATGAGGGAGTCTTTGAAGACCTGGCGTCTGTAGATCTTCTCCTCCACCGTGCCACAGGTCACCAGCCTGTAGATGACCACGTTTTTAGCCTGGCCGATGCGATACGCCCTGTCTACAGCCTGAGCGTCCGTTGCTGGGTTCCAGCTGGGGTCGTAGATGACCACTCGGTCTGCTGCTGTCAAAGTGATGCCAACTCCACCGACCTGGGTCGTCAGCAGGAAGACAGAGTAACGCTCGTCTTTCTGGAACAAAGAGATGAGCCTCTCTCTCTCTGCAATCTGTGTAATTGTTCCATCCAGTCTCAGGACTTTGAAGCCTCTGTTGCCCAGGATGCGTTCAATGATGTCCAGAACTTTCCTGTAATGAGCAAAGACGAGTGTGCGGTGGCCTTCTTGTCTGAGTCTTTCAAGAAGTGTGGACAAAAAAACCAGTTTGCCGGACTCCGATATCAAGGTGTCATCAGGAACATTGGCGATGCTGTGGGTTTCGGTGTCCATGTCATCGTTCTGCTGGTCTTCACCGATACCTTCCTCTAAGCCTAATTTAGCTATAGCTTTAGCAGAGAGCAGCCTAGGGTGGTCACACAGCTTTTTCAGAATGCTTAATTCAGCCAGAGGTGATTTGGTGGTCAACAACAGTTCCTTGATGTGGTCCAGTGAAATGAACTGTCTGTATATGTCCTCCTGAACAGGACTCAGATAGGTCCAGACAATCAGGTCGTTCTTTCTGCTCAGCTTGGGCATGACTACTCCGGAGCCCTTTGGGTCATCTTGGACTTGGCTGTCGTCCTCTTTGCTTGGATGTGTACCGTTTTTTTTCGTTTTTTGCACTTCGGACTTTGTCCTGCGGAGGAAGTAGGGTTTTATTATGGTCATGAGATTCTCAGACATCCGGGAACCCAGAGCCTTTTCCCCTGGAGTGGCATCCTTCTCCCTGGCACGAGTGATGGGGTTTTCATACTCTGTTTTGAATGTTTTAGCTGTGCCGAGGAGCATGCCTTGACAAGCAAAGTCAAAGAGTGCCCACATTTCTTTCAGGTTGTTCTGGACTGGGGTTCCTGTGAGAAGAACTCTGTTTTTAGAAGGTATGGCATAGACACTTTTAGCTGTTTTAGTGGTTGTGGATTTTATCTTGTGTGCCTCATCCAGAATCATATAGTCCCACGTGAACTCTCTGCCATGGTACGATGACAACTGCTGCCAGTTGTTCACAATCATATTGTAGGTGGTGATGATGACTCCACCTGCCCTCTGAACTTTCTCCAAATTCCTGGTCCTCTCTTTGTTTTCACCATGAAAGTTCTTGACCCTCATGCCAGGAGTCCAATTGGCAAACTCTTTGGTCCAGTTTGTGATGAGTGAAGTGGGCATGACCAGCAGTGTGTGTTTAATCAGCTCATTATCGTACATACCAGACAGGAATGATATCACCTGGATGGTTTTGCCAAGACCCATGTCGTCTGCCAGGATTCCACCTTTAAGACCATCTCTGTAGAGACTGTACAAGAAGGCCACTCCATTTCTCTGGTAGTTGTAAAGCTTGTCATGCAAGTCTTTAAAGAGCAGCAAACCACTATCGTTCACATTGATAAACTCGTCACCTTCATCCTGCAAGTCATCCTGAGCAATATATGCTTCAATTTTCTGTATCCTGCTTTTGAGTTTTTCACTCTGGTGGATGTCGTACGCCAATTTAAAGAACTCCAGCGCTTTGGGCAAGTCCCCTTGTCTGGCAGTGGCTTTGCCATCCTGAATGAGTCTGAAAGAACAAGTCAAAAACATTTTAACTAGAGCCAATGATGAATTTTATAGTAATCTGACCATTATTGTCTTTTACTCAATAATTCTAGATTATAGCTGTAAATATTTGGGCTGTGCAATTAATCAAACTTTGATTTTGGTACCAAATGATCACAAAAATAATATAATTGAGAAGAAAACAATTATTTCACCACATTTTGTTTTACTTATTTTGTCTTTGGTCCCTCCTATGGCCTAAAGTCATTCAGTCATTCAGTTCTGTCAGGGAAACAAGTCGTGTGTGATATTTGGTGGGATTTAGAAACCAGTGCAAGCAAAGATGGAAGGAGATGAGCAGCAGCGTCTGGTCAGTGAAAAAGGAACAATTTGGATTCAAAGAATCTGATATGGATCAAAAACTTAACATTTGCAACACACTGGTGTCTTTTTTAACCAGCTAAAGGTGTTTTAACTTCAACAAAAGTTTCCAAAGTCACTGAGTAATAGTTTTTAAAAAAAATTGTGATCTCAATATTGACCAAAATAATCTGGATTATGACGTTTCCCATAATTGAGCAGCCTAATAAATAATGAAAAACACTGGATATACTTTCACTCAGCACAAGGTGATTATTTCAGTTACTTGGTTCATTCAAATAGTCAAAATACATTTAGTTTGCTGGGAAACATGGGGAAAAAAAAAAAATCTCATCACATTCATTGTTTCATACAAGTTGATATTGATTATAGTCTGATATATATATATAAAAAAAAAAATCAAAAATCACTATTTCAGTTGAGCTTACAGGTTCATTTTGATTTAAATATTTATATTCTTCTAAAAATTGAAAATGACAAACACGGCACATTATACAACTGTATTTCAAATAAATCAAATAGTTTGAATAAATTCAATAAATCTGTTTTCTGAACAGTCAAAAGTTTCAAGTGTAACAGGAGAACACACTACTACTAATAAATAAATTGCACAAGGCAGATACCAACTCTGCAGCCACCCAGGAAACACTTGGTAGAACTGAAACACTTTACACCAGTAAATAACGTAACAGTTGAAGAGACCATCTCCAGTCTGAGCTCATCCACCTGCTGCCTTGATGTTTTACCCACTAGATTTCTGAAATCAGTACTAAGCAGTTTGTTACCACAACTCACTCAATTAGTAATAACACATTACAGTCGAACATTTCCAAGGGCCTTGAAAATTGCTGTCATCAAGCCTCTCCTGAAGAAGAGCAGTCTTGATGCCATGGTACTGAACAACTACCGGCCCATATCAAACCTGCTGTTTTTAGGCAAAATCCTTGAAAAAGTTGTTTACCAACAACTTACTGACTTTCTCATGTTAAACAACTGCTTTGACGATTTTCAGTCAGGATTTAGGCCCCATCACAGCACTGAAACTGCCCTCATCAAGGTGACAAATGACACTCATCTGAACACCAACGCTGGCAGAGTCTCTGTCTTAGTACTGCTGGATCTGAGTGCTGCTTTTGACACAGTGGACCATGTGATCCTGTTACAAAGGCTAGAGGACTGGATAGGCATCTCTGGTACTGCCCTTAAATAGTTTAAGTCCTATCTTGAAGACAGGAAGTATTTCGTTGAAGTTGGTAACTGTGTCTCAGATCAAATGGTGTTGACATGTGAGGTCCCCCAGGGGTCCATCTTGGGACCCCTTTTGTTCAATCTTTACATGTTTCCTTTAGGCCAGTTAATACGTTAATACGTAAATCGATAACATCATCAGCATTTTACCATATCAAAAACATCAGAATCAAAGGGATCATGTCTAAACCAGACTTGGAAAGACTCATCCATGCTTTTATCTCTAGCAGGTTAGATTACTGTAATGGCCTGTTCACGGGGCTCTCAAAACGAGCTGTAAGGCAGCTACAGTACATTCAGAATGCTGCTGCTCGGGTCCTGACTAGAACCAGGAAGTACAAACACATTACTCCTGTTCTCAGATCTCTGCACTGGCTTCCTGTCTCTCAGAGAATAGACTTCAAAACAGCACTGCTTGTGTATAAGTCTCTTCATGGCTCAGCACCACATTACATCTCTGACATGCTGATGCCATATGAACCATCTTGGACTCTGAGACCATCAGGGACAGGCCTTCTGCTCATGCCCAGAGTCAGGACTAAACAGGGAGAAGCAGCGTTTCAGTTCTATGCAGCTAAAACCTGGAATAGTCTCCTGATGTTGTTAGACAAGCCTCATCTCTGGCAATGTTTAAGTCCAAGCTAAAAACCTTTCTTTTTAGTGTGGCCTATAACATATGACAACTGACAGTGTTTTATCCAAAGTGATTTATCTGCACTCAGTTTCCTCTAATATTAATTTTATTCTTACCTATGTATTTTTAACTTGTCTTTTATTTCTGTAAAGCATTTTGAATTACTGTGTATGAATTGTGCTGTATAAATAAACTTGCTTTGCTACTGTGTGTTAAAGTTACGTCATTTAGGACGTTCAAAACAGAAGTGTGACTAGTCAAAATGTGGTCGTACATATCTGAAGTATCATTACAGATATTCCAGTGAAGTCTGTTGAAAACAGTTTGCCATAGGAAATGAGACGCAGAACGGTCCACAGTCCAGGACACCAAGTTGTCAGTGGCAGGTCCTCATCAGTGCCCTCTACAAACAGTTTCTTTACACCTAAAGTCCCATAAACAAGATCCCACCCACAGATTCTGTTGGAGGACCCTGATTTCTTCCACACGTAAAAGCTAAGCTGAACCTTTGGGTTTGATGTGTTCAAGTGTGCACACAGGAAAGACAAAGTAGATGTGGGACTGAAACAGACTGCTGTGGTCCAGGTCTTAAGACTTACCTGTGATGTGTCTCCATGCTCTGGTCTGTGTCCATGGACAAAGACCTGTCGAGACAAAGGGCCAGGCTCAGTTTCAAAACACCAAAAGGACAAAATAATAATAATATTACTTTTATGTATAAGGCGCTTTAAGAACAGCAAGAGCTGACACAAAGACGTGATGTAACTAAGGCCTGGATCACTAACTCAAAGTGCTGCTTTGACACTGGAGGTCGTAGTTTTGCCAAACGCCTTAAATGGAAAAAACTGGATTTTACCACAGCACATAAAACATAACACAAAAACAACGTAATAACGTAAAAACACGAACATAAAACTAGCAGTATAAACTCCACACGGAGGCCCGGAGTCCAGAGGCCTGGGCCCAGTCCGCCGGGATTAAGACTTTTTACACTATTTACGTCTTTAACCACAAATGACACGATCGCGGTTTCCCGCCACTTACTTCGCCAGCTGCGCGGAAACTTCAGACACTGTGGCGTCCTCAAAAAAGGCCTCCATCCTGAAAATATCGTCTCTACGGCTCAAAAACCGAATCCACGTGTTTGGAAACAACCTACAGCCTGAAACAACATAAGACGGAGGAGGCTAAACCGCGGGACTTCCGCGTTTCTGTTTTAAAACCCGTGCATTTTATCCAGCCTATCAGGAAGGACGCTGCAGTTCCGCTAGGGCAGGATTAACCAATCAGAGAAACAACTGAGCATCGTAGGACAAACAAAAAAAACACAGCCAATGACAAGCATCGACTCAGACAGGAAAAGGAAGTCGATCTGTTTTTTCAAGAACATCATTAAAAGTGTATTTTCTGTAATTAATAACATAAAGCAGGTGCTGGTGTGAGACAAGGTACATGTACATGTGTGTAACTATCATTTTCATATGTTCTGTGAATTAACATGAATTACATCCATTTATGTCCCAAACTGTGAAATAATTAGTGTGAAACACGAGGCTGTAGTTCCTTCACGTTTTAGCATGCTCTACACTGACTTTTATTTTGAAGTCAAGGTAGTTCAACCAAAAGTCGTTCGGTTCTGCTCACGGGACAACTCCTGCTTTAAAAAGCTACAACTACGCATGCGCCATGTCCCGGGACCTGCAGTGAGGTAAACCGAGCGCACCCTTCATCGCCTTTTATTATAATTTGATGAGAAGGGAAACTGTTGTGATCAGCCTTAACCAAAACACCTCCGGAAGGTCCTGACACTTTAATCAAACTCACAGGTTTCAGACCCTCAACCCGTGAAAGAGAAGCGTTCATAACCGTGAACGCTGATTGGTTGAAAGTGTAATTATGTTTTTAGGCAAATTCTTTTAACAAATAGACTCAGAGGACGAACTTCGGTCAAATTATATAGAAGTTTTACTTTCAAGCAGCAACAGTCACACAGCACCTTGGTACAGCATGAGGGTCACTGGCTGCTTGCAGCCCAACACATCAGTTTTCATGGAAATGCAAAAGGAGGTGATTTCTCACAGAAAGACATCTGGGCCCTTATCAAATAGTCAAGGTTAGAGCAAACTGTGCTCACTGAGAGCAACAATTATATTTCTACAATACACAATAGGCCCCATTCAGAAGAGTTGCAGCTCTACTACAGTAAGGTGGATCAGGTCACCGGAGGGTAAACATTTTAATTTGTCTAACAAATGTGTTGTCATCACAATCCAGAATCAATTCAGTTTTATTTGTATAGCACCAAATCACAATACAATCATCTCAAGGCACTTTATAAAAACCAAAAAAATCCCTTATGAGCAGCACTTGGCAACAGTGGAGAGGAAGAGAGGGGAGCTCAGTGCACCGATGGTCCTCGGGCAGTCTAGGCCTATAGCAGCATAACTAAGGGATGGTTCAGGGTTGCCTGAAGCCAGCCCTAACTATATGCTTTGTCAAAGAGGAAGGTTTTCAGTCTAGCCTTAAAAGTACAGAGAGTGTCTGCCTCCTGAACCCAGGCTGGGAGCTGGTTCCACAGGAAAGGAGCTTGATAGTTAAAGGCTCTGCCTCCCATTCTGCTTTTGAGAACTCTGGGAACCACAAGTAGGCCTGCACTCTGAGAGCGAAGTGGTCTATTGGGATAATATGGTACTATGAGGTCTTTAAGGTATGAAGGAGCTTGATTATGAAGGGATTTGTATGTGAGAAGAAGGATTTTAAATTCTATATTTTACAGGGAGCCAATGAAGAGAAGCCAATATAGGAGAAATATGATCTCTGTTCCTGTCAGGACTCTGGCTGCAGCATTCTGGATTAACTGGAGGCTTTTTATGGAGCTATTGGGACATCCAGATAGTAATGAGTTACAGTAATCTAGCCTTGAGGAAACAAATGCATGGACTAGTTTTTCTGCATCATTTTGAGACAGGATGTTCCTAATTTTGGAAATGTTGCGCAGGTGGAAGAATGCAGTTCTAGAGATTTGTTTTATGTGTGAGTTAAAGGACATGTCCTGGTCAAAAATAACTCCAAGGTTTTTTACAGTAGTGCTGGAGGCCAGGGCTATGCCATCTAGAGTAGCTATAATTTTAGAAAAGTTATTTCTGAGGTTTTTAGGCCCAAATAAAATAACTTCTGTTTTCTCTGAATGAACCTAATGAAGTTTGAATTTACACCGTGACTCTCAAAACCAAAGTAGTTAAAGAACAGGAAACAGTGATGAACCTTCTCCAGCTCTCAGAGACCACAGTAAAGTCTTTCTCCAATCAACTGTGTCAGACTCTGGGACACTGTGTCCTGGTGTTTGATATAAAACAAATACACATTATTGCATGTCCCAACAAAGACAGACAAGGTGCATATTACACATTTTATTTCAAGACAAATAAAAGTTTCAGAAAGGATTATTTTGGTTTGGAAAAACTGCACTTAAATTAAATTGAACCCTTAAGAAAAAAGATGCAGTGATTTATAACAGTGAAGCTGATGAGTGGCAGAAGTTCATGAACGGTCAACTCTCTTGATCTACTTGGACACCAACAGACAGACCCCGCACTGGAAGAACACATCGTCCACCTGCACATTATGGACATGTTTGGGATTTCAAGACAGTTCTTCTCACAGGAACCCCAGTCCAGAACAACCTGAAAGAAATGTGGGCACTCTGACTTTGCTTGTCAAGGCATGCTCCTCGGCACAGCTAAAACATTCAAAACAGAGTATGAAAACCCCATCACTCGTGCCAGGGAGAAGGATGCCACTCCAGGGGAAAAGGCTCTGGGTTCCCGGATGTCTGAGAATCTCATGACCATAATAAAACCCTACTTCCTCCGCAGGACAAAGTCCGAAGTGCAAAAAACGAAAAAAAAACGGTACACATCCAAGCAAAGAGGACGACAGCCAAGTCCAAGATGACCCAAAGGGCTCCGGAGTAGTCATGCCCAAGCTGAGCAGAAAGAACGACCTGATTGTCTGGACCTATCTGAGTCCTGTTCAGGAGGACATATACAGACAGTTCATTTCACTGGACCACATCAAGGAACTGTTGTTGACCACCAAATCACCTCTGGCTGAATTAAGCATTCTGAAAAAGCTGTGTGACCACCCTAGGCTGCTCTCTGCTAAAGCTATAGCTAAATTAGGCTTAGAGGAAGGTATCGGTGAAGACCAGCAGAACGATGACATGGACACCGAAACCCACAGCATCGCCAATGTTCCTGATGACACCTTGATATCGGAGTCCGGCAAACTGGTTTTTTTGTCCACACTTCTTGAAAGACTCAGACAAGAAGGCCACCGCACACTCGTCTTTGCTCATTACAGGAAAGTTCTGGACATCATTGAACGCATCCTGGGCAACAGAGGCTTCAAAGTCCTGAGACTGGATGGAACAATTACACAGATTGCAGAGAGAGAGAGGCTCATCTCTTTGTTCCAGAAAGACGAGCGTTACTCTGTCTTCCTGCTGACGACCCAGGTCGGTGGAGTTGGCATCACTTTGACAGCAGCAGACCGAGTGGTCATCTACGACCCCAGCTGGAACCCAGCAACGGACGCTCAGGCTGTAGACAGGGCGTATCGCATCGGCCAGGCTAAAAACGTGGTCATCTACAGGCTGGTGACCTGTGGCACGGTGGAGGAGAAGATCTACAGACGCCAGGTCTTCAAAGACTCCCTCATCAGGCAGAACACTGGAGACAAGAAGAACCCGTTTCGGTACGTAACCCACTGGTTCCAAGTTGAAAATAAGAAAATTAAACGTAATAATGTGGGAATCATTGGAACTGAGCTTGTATCAAATATTACATTATTTCTGTAGTAACTGTCTCTGTTCAACTGGGTTACAGGTACTTCAGCAAGCAGGAGCTGAAGGAGCTGTTCACCCTGGAGGACACTCGGTGCTCGTCCACACAGCTGCAGCTCCAGGCCCTCCACTCCAGACACCGACGGACAGACCCCGAACTGGATGAACACATCTCCCACCTGCACACTATGGAGATGTTTGGGATCTCTGACCACGACCTGGTGTTTTCCCTGGATGTCCACAACGATGAGGCCCTGGAGGACCAGCAGGAGCACCAGTACATCGAAGGGCGGGTCCAAAAGGCTCAGGAGTTGATGAAGGCAGAGTCAGAGTTGCAGATGCAGCTGGCAGAGAGCACGGCTTTCAGCACAGAACCAGCCTGGCTAAGACAACCGATGGACAACAGAGAGAGCCCTCAGGAGAAGAAACAGACAAACCCAAGACCTAGTCCTTCATATCCGCAGCATGACCACAACTTAAAGGGCTCACCTGTTGTGTTGGAGTTGGACCATTTGGGTTCTGACAGCAGCTCAAAAGACCGACTTGAAAGAAGGAAGAGCTTCAGACTGAAGATTCAGTGGAAGAGCTTGAGAAAAAGCTCTCAGCTGCTGGTTCTGTCTTTGGTGATAGAGACAGACAGTTAATAGTCTTATTGATTGAAGCAGTGACCATCCTGGCTGGGGGCGACCAGGTCAAACAGCTCCTCATTGTAGATCTCCAGCTGGGACATTTTGATAAAGACCTGGTGCAGAGTCCTGGGGATGGTGCTTGGTCCTAACAGCATAAACATGAGGAAGTCAGGTCATTTCACTCATTAATTAGCAACATGTATTCCACTCTTCTCAGCACCAGTCCCAGAAACTGCATCCAGACTAAAGACTGAACTCACAGCTTCCCATGTGAACTGCTCCCTCCCTCCATGGTGAAGGTCTTTCCTGATCCAGTCTGACCATAGCTGCACAAGAGAGCAGAGAGAGAACACACTCACGGCTGAAACAAATATTTTTCATTCCAATAAAATCCTTTATTTGTACATGAATAAAAATCATTGGATTTCCAGTTTTAACACCAGTCAGGAATGTCAACACAAGAAGATTCAGCTGATGTGACTGAAGAGTTAAATCTGAAAAACAGGCTTCAAACATGAAACCACTTTAAATTAATCTACACAACTTTAGTTTAATGCCTCCATCAGACTCCACCGTGTTAACAGGCCTAAAATTATCTGCAGGACAACATCATCAAACATCTTGTTTTTGCTGATCAACAGCCCAAAATGTAAAGCCACTCTGTTTCCAAAGAATTGAACAGCTCAGCTGGAATGACAGTAGAGAAGATGCAGCAAAGACACTTGAGATGAAAGCAGGTGCTGCCTCCTGTCTCCTTACCTGCATCTCACCACCACCTGGATGTTTCTTTCCTTTCCATCCTGCTTGACCAGGCTCTTACTATCATTAGATAAATAGACATGAAACCTGACGATACACACCTGGAAACAATCACATGCTAATGACCCAAAGGAAAACTACACACTGGGAACAGGAAATACTTCAAAATAAAAGACACCAGACAGGAAACAGGGATTGGGACAGAGTTATTTGGGATTTTGGAGGAAAGTCCTGCGTCAAAAGTGCTGTCAAGACATTCTGCTCAGTATCTGCAGGTGCCAGTATAGTCTCAGGTGTCTTGGTGTGTCATGGATATGGTGCTTTTGTCATCATGTCCATAATATATATAGACTGTGGTAATGATTTGATCTCATCTTATGCTAAAATGCTAAACACTATACAGTTTTGATGGTTGCTATAAAGAGCGGTGGTGCAGGGTCAAACTCCCAGGGCTGTGAAAGCAGAACATATGTTGACACCGTGCTCAGTGAGTGGAGGAAAAAAGAAAGAAAGGCTCATATACACAAACATGAAGGCATGAGACACTAATTACACCTGTCAATGTAAAGTACTGTGGATGAGAAATGTAGAAACGTTCGTTATACACATGTGGACAAAATACTGGAAACCTGGAAAGGGCTTTTCTTTGTAATAGACACGTTTATTGTAATAATCAAATCCATACAACAGGATCTTCCATCAGGATGTGTGATAAAAGTGTTTCTGTGACTCACGATGAGTCCAAACACAAAACAGCAGCACAGAACAGCCACGTCTTCACGGGTCCAACAGGCATCGGCCTCGTCGGCAAGAGACTCAGAGACAGACGGACGATCTCCAGACGTTTCTTGGATATTTTACTGATATTTTTCTGTCCTCACCCACAAGACCAAACACACAGAGTTAATTAAATCTGGGGTCACCTCCAGGGTCATGTGACACAGGTATGGGGTCAGCTCTGGGGTCATGTGACACAGTGCAGGTATGGAGGCTTTTCAATAACTTTATTAAAGGTGTATTTTCTGTAATTAATAAGATAAAGCAGGTGCTGGTGTGAGTTTAGCTTCATACTGTGCTAATCAACATTTAGCTCAATTCCTTCATATGTTCCATATGAACATTTCTGACCAAATTCTGGAAGATACTGTTCAAACACCTGAACACGTGCTCGACCAGAAGCAGCTTCAGGACCTGATGGATTGATACCGAACTGTACTCTGTACACACCTCACAGCTAATAATCAGTCTCCATGACTGAAGCTTTATTGTGTTGTTATTATATCTGGAGTCAGTGCAGCTCACATCAACATGGGCTCCAGGCTGTGACAGACAGTAAGAGCAGAAAACACGTACTGACGACAAACTCATACACTTTTCAATACAAATACAATTCACTTTAAAGCTGCAAAGCTGTTTTTCCACAGAGGACGAGACGGGCCAGACAAAAAGTCATTATTAACAATAATACAAAAGAAAAGCACTAAATGAATTCAGACAGCGTCAATAAAAAGACAGGGTGCATCTAATTTAGATACAAAGGTATAAAATGTGCCCAGAGTGTGGACAGATACACTCAGAGTAATGGAGCTGACTCCAGAGCTTTGACCTGAGCCGCAAAAACCAGAACTCTTTTCTCCACTTCAGCGTTGATCTGGGCCTGCGAGGCTCGTGGGTTCTGTCGGACGAACTCCGCGATGCTCAGGATACAGTCTCTCTGAAAAAACACACAGTGAGCCAGGTCACATGGTCAGAGGGAAAGGGCCTCACAACAGATTCAGTCAACATCAGCAAAGTCCCCTTGCACACCTTGTACGCATCCACTTTGTCCTGGCCAGTGATCCGCTTCAGGAGCTCCCTGCCAACCTGAACGCCCGTCACCGCTGCCAAGATCCTCCGGTCCTCATCAGTCTGAGAGGACAGCCAGCGCAGTAGGGCCACCTGAAGGCAGGAGGAAGGTCATTGTAGCTTATTGTGGTTTGGCACCTGGTACCTCAGTCTCTACCTCAGTCACTGATCCAAACTATACAACCAGATTTTACACTTTTTACACTTCTAATTTGAAGTACTTTATATACCGCTGGGTAGCTGACGTTAACTACCTTATATACTTCTAATTTGAAGTACTTTATATACCGCTGGCTAGCTGACGTTAACTACCTTATATACTTCTAATTTGAAGTACTTTATATACCACTGGGTAGCTGACGTTAACTACCTTATATACTTCTAATTTGAAGTACTTTATATACCGCTGGGTAGCTGACGTTAACTACCTTATATACTTCTAATTTGAAGTACTTTATATACCGCTGGGTAGCTGACGTTAACTACCTTATATACTTCTAATTTGAAGTACTTTATATACCGCTGGGTAGCTGACGTTAACTACCTTATATACTTCTAATTTGAAGTACTTTATATACCGCTGGGTAGCTGACGTTAACTACCTTATATACTTCTAATTTGAAGTACTTTATATACCGCTGGGTAGCTGACGTTAACTACCTTATATACTTCTAATTTGAAGTACTTTATATACCGCTGGGTAGCTGACGTTAACTACCTTATATACTTCTGATTTGAAGTACTTTATATACCGCTGGGTAGCTGACGTTAACTACCTTATATACTTCTAATTTGAAGTACTTTATATACCGCTGGGTAGCTGACGTTAACTACCTTATATACTTCTAATTTGAAGTACTTTATATACCGCTGGGTAGCTGACGTTAACTACCTTATATACTTCTAATTTGAAGTACTTTATATACCGCTGGGTAGCTGACGTTAACTACCTTATATACTTCTAATTTGAAGTACTTTATATACCGCTGGGTAGCTGACGTTAACTACCTTATATACTTCTAATTTGAAGTACTTTATATACCGCTGGGTAGCTGACGTTAACTACCTTATATACTTCTAATTTGAAGTACTTTATATACCGCTGGGTAGCTGACGTTAACTACCTTATATACTTCTAATTTGAAGTACTTTATATACCGCTGGGTAGCTGACGTTAACTACCTTATATACTTCTGATTTGAAGTACTTTATATACCGCTGGGTATCTTGGGAATTTCCCCCCAGGGATCAATAAAGTTTGATGATCAGTCTGTATTTTGTTGGATCCATCTGATCCTGAAAAGGAACTAAAGTTATCAGATAAATGTAGAGCAGGAAAAAGTCCAAGGTTTGATTCTGACATGTAGTGAAGTCCAAGGATGAAGTAGTACTACATGGAAATACTCAGGTATAAAGTACTAATACCTCAGAATTGGACAAGCCTGTGTTAAACCCACAGCAAAGTGTCTGTGAGGAAAATGTGAAATCAGCGAACATTTGGTATTTTAGCTTGAGAGAAAAAGACAAAAACAATAAATAGCGTTAGAGTCATTGAGCAGCAGTTTCATGTGATGTTGATAATAACACGTCGCTGTACTTGCACTGTGGCAGCTGTTTGTTACTAAAGTCACAGGCCTGTGCTCTCAGTCCGTGGACTTCCTCTCCTCACCTGCTGCATTAGCTGGGCCGTTGTCATTTCTGCTCCTGACATGACGGAAGTACAACAAATAACAGTCTCGTGTAAAAGCCGAACTTCAAACTGCAGCTACTCTCTCCCCTCACAGTTTCTTCACTTCGACACAAAACGCTGGAAACGAAATCCGGGAGGACATTAAAAAACTTCCACTTCCTGTTTACGTCGCTTCTTCTTCTTCGGTGTTTTCTTGGAGCTGTGCCTGCTGCTGCCCCTAGCGGCCAAAACTAGAACATCCGACTCCAACACATGGAGACAAATGGTCTTCTAGAGCTTTTTATTTTACACATGTGCACTTTGACACTATTTGCCCATCACACTGGGGCAACTTGGGGTTTAGCGACTTGGCCAAAGACTCTAGTGAAGCCAGGGATCGAACCACCAACACTTTAGGTACCTGCTGAGACAATAATGAGGAAGCTGTTGAAACTACCAATATGTATGATGTGATTAACGTATTCCAGTGGAGGGCCACACATTAAAACAGGCTTATCGGCAGAGAGCGGTGGTGCAGGGTCAAACTCCCAGGGCTGTGAAAGCAGAACATATGTTGACACCGTGCTCAGTGAGTGGAGGAAAAAAGAAAGAAAGGCTCATATACACAAACATGAAGGCATGAGACACTAATTACACCTGTCAATGTAAAGTACTGTGGATGAGAAATGTAGAAACGTTCGTTATACACATGTGGACAAAATACTGGAAACCTGGAAAGGGCTTTTCTTTGTAATAGACACGTTTATTGTAATAATCAAATCCATACAACAGGATCTTCCATCAGGATGTGTGATAAAAGTGTTTCTGTGACTCACGATGAGTCCAAACACAAAACAGCAGCACAGAACAGCCACGTCTTCACGGGTCCAACAGGCATCGGCCTCGTCGGCAAGAGACTCAGAGACAGACGGACGATCTCCAGACGTTTCTTGGATATTTTACTGATATTTTTCTGTCCTCACCCACAAGACCAAACACACAGAGTTAATTAAATCTGGGGTCACCTCCAGGGTCATGTGACACAGTGCAGGTATGGGGGCAGCTCTTGGGTCATGTGACGGGCTCTTCGTCAGCTCTGGTCTCTGGGTTTGGAGAAAGAGCCCAGCTGTTTGGTGTTGACGTCCTTCAGCTGCTCCAGCTGCCTCTGTCCTCGCCGGTACAGATACTCGATGTGCATCACGTCCGTCTTCTTGATGCGGGCGTTCTCTCTGAACTCGTCCCGGATTCTGGGAATGAAGCCCGGTTTGTCCCGACCGGCTCGAAGGAACTGCCGGTACAGAGCCAGGACCTGCCTCTGCAGCTTGCTGTGCCGCAGCATTGGACAAACTCCCCTGATTGGATAGTTAGAAAGTTCCTGTTTAGAACCTGAGAGCAGCAGGAGCCTATTGGAACATGGCGACACCAGCTACAGTTCCTCCACTGTCCACTAGAAGCTGCTGTGGTCAGACTCTGTTGAAGTGAATGAGGAAACCGTTCAGCTCTCAGCTGGTTCAAGACCCTGAACCAGGTTTCCAGGTTGTGATGCTATGAACTGGCCCAGGAGCAGCAGGAGCTCTGATTGGCTGAGAAGTCGCCGCAGGGGTTTGCAGGTGTTGGTGTGATGCAGAGGAGATGGAGGAACATCTGACTTGGACTGCAGGAGCAAAAACACAGTTTTTCACATTTTCCTGTTAGTAGCATCTGCAGCTTTACAACTGGGAGTTGTAGTAACATAAATACACAATCTGAAACAGAGCAAACGTCTAAAACTGGCGGAGGAAACAGTAAAACCGGGTCGACTCACCTGGATAAACACTCTGGTACCGACCGGACCCGTCTGTAAACCCGAAGGAGATAATACAGAACAATAAATATCCGTGTTAGCCGTAAACGCTGTGTGACCTTAATGCTTGTTATGACACCACGAGGAAGCAGACGGACTACAAAACACGTGACTTCCGCTGGTCTGATTTCACAGTGAAATAAGATTTTCAAGTTTCACGGAGAGTCGTGTAATATATACTTAGATTCTGAAATATTTAGCAGTAAGGTCATCTAAAATATATCGAAGTACAAAATATAAAGAAACATTAAATTGAAGTACTCAGGTAAATGTACTTTGTACCGCTGCCCACATTAAATGCGCCGCTATGCACGGTCAAGTCTTTTATTTTGGAAAGCTCAAGCCGGAAGCGGTCAGACCAGACGCGCAGCAGAGACGGAAACCAGGCAGCGCAGAAACTGACGCAAAGGTGAGTTGTTGTATTTGAGTGATTCTCGGGTTCTCTGTGGAAGGAACAGGAGAACGTTCTCTAGATGTTGCGGTAACGTTAGAGAACCTTAGCTCCGCCCTGGGTAGTTTGTAATGAACGTGTATTGATTACAGATCGGCTTCTGATCAGACACATTGATAAAGGATCTATAAGCCGTAAATAACGTTGACACGTCAGTCACCAGTGCATGTGGGTTGCCAGGTTGTGGAAAATACAGATGTTCAGTAAAATATGGCAAAGATCTGAGCTTTGTTTTATTAGAGGTCTGTGCATCTTGTTTTCTAGGAAACAGCTGCAGCACATCTGGACCCAAATCCATTTCTAACCTGATTATGAACATTTAGAACATTTAGCACAGCCGATGGATTATTGTGGAACCTCGACCAGGCTGTGACGGTTCTATATAGTAGAGAGTGTGAGACTGTGAGCTCAGGTTTCCAGACATTTCTGACTAAAACATTTCAACAGCCAGTCAAACTGTGCATCTTTAGAAATGATCATAACGGTTTCTGCTTGGATCTTGGTCCAGATGTGCTGCAGCTGTGTGGTGACACAGTCCTGTCAAAAGGTCTCGGAGAACCCCAGGAACCCACAGCACCTCGACAGACCAGGCTCTGCAGGAGTAGAACATGCAACCACATGACGTGCTGTGACCGTCAGTCAGAAGTTTGAATCCAAGCGGAACAGTCACAAAACACCTCTGGCCTCTTTCAAATAAAAGCTTTTCAGTGAGACCGAGCAGCTGTGGACTCACGTCTGTCTGCGTTGGTGTCTCTGCAGACATGGAGGTGACGGAGGAGGTGGAGGAGCAGGTGGAGAGGCTGCTGAGTGGTCAGGGGTCAGAGGTCAGCGGGTGCGATGTGGCCCTGGAGCAGAGCAAACCGGCAACTCTGAGGAAGAACGTCACCTACATCGTCTGTGCCGTGATCTTTAATGACAAGGTCCCAGGACCCAGGAGTTTGAGTGCAGTCTTGTTGGTCTGTCTTCCTTTTCTGTCAGTGGAAACAGTGTGTGTGTGTGTGTGTGTGTGTGTGTGTGTGTGTGTGTGTGTGTGTGTGTGCTCCACCAGGAGGAGGTGCTGATGGTGCAGGAGGCGAAGCAGGACTGTTACAAACAGTGGTACCTTCCTGCAGGGAGGATGGAAGTGGGGGAGAGCCTGGAGGAGGCGCTGAAGAGGGAGGTGAGACTGTTACTGTGAGGTCACTGTGCATCCCCCAGCCCTGAACTATGACCTCTCAACCTGCTCTGTTTGTCTGCAGGTGAAGGAGGAGGCGGGGTTTGAGTGTGAGCCAATCACCTTGCTCCTGATTCAGGAAAAGGGACCACAGTGGATCCGCTTCATTTTCCTGGCTGAAGTCACAGGTCAGAGGTCACGTGGAATACATCCCAGTTCCCTTCATCTCAGCCACATTTCACACACACAACTTCCCCTTCGCCCCAGTCGCTCCTGCTGAAATGAGACGTCTTTGTTTCTGTTATTTGTCCAGTTGGTATAAAACTGCAGCGATGTGGTTTCAGATCAGATCCAGAGTCCAGTCACTACCAGATTTTTAATAATACGCTGCATCCATCATCAGTAATCAATGGCCTTGATTATTTTGGAGTGGAAAGTTAAAATGAGCACCTGAACACACCGTTAGTTCTGGTCTCAGTGAGGTTAGAACCCTAACCCTTCAGGAGGCAGGTGGGTCCTTCAGGTCTGTGCAGGAGGACAGAGAGTGAAGGGAATTTATAAACCTCACCTTTCTGTGTGTGTGTCAGGTGGGACTCTGAAGGATCTGTCAGCAGCAGATCAGGAGTCTCTTCAGGCCTCCTGGTGGGACAGACAGTCCATCCTCCCTCTGAGAGGACTGGACATCCTCCGTCTCATCGACTGTGGACTCAAGTACGACAGTAAACCTCCTGTCTTTGTGCTAAGCTAGGCTAACCGTTTTCTGGATCCATCTTTGTACTGGCTCAGAGAACAAAAGGATTTAACAAAACCCAACCGTTTTCCTGCCCGTCCTACAAAACCCACTTGTGGCCTTGTTTGGTGTTTGTTTAGAGTCGGGTTTAGTTTTCCAGGTCATTCAATGGGAAATAATCTAAATTTCTTTGCTTTCAGGTACCGTCATAATCCCTGGCATCCTGTCACACTACCCATAGACCTGAGCTGCCGTCATGTGCTGCAGAGACTCGTCCTGGTCTTCACCAGCGCCGAGCAGCAGGTCTGGATCCTGCTCGTCAAAGGTACAAAACTGCTCCGACCCTGATCCACAACAGAGACAAACTGATACGAGTGCAGCCATTTGCACTGCAGAAACACAAAGTTAGGAACTAAGTATAAACGTTAAGTTGACTTTAAATATTAAATTCCACTTTTGAAAACCCCCAGTCAGAGACATGTTTCTGACACCAAACAGCTGGAAACTCACTTAGTTCTGATGGTTTAACTCTGGACACACGTCCCGACTTCACAGGCGTGTCAGGAGGCTTCCCTGTACCAACATGGCCGCCGTGTGTTTTGTTTTCAGTGTTGATGTTGATTCAATGTCACTTTTAATCTACAGTGGAAAAAAGAGACATGAAGAAGAAGTCGGGAGGTGTGTCCAAACTGTTGACAGGTGTTGAACTAACCCCGCCCTCCCTTTCCTGCAGCTCCAGTGCTCCACCTCCCCATAGCAGCAGCGGTGAAGACCCACGCGGTGACCTGGGCGGCCAACATGGTGGTGCAGGAGGCCATGCCGTCATCCTACTACGACCACGACGTCAACACGCTGGGCGTCTTCAGCCTGCAGCACAACGGTCGGCAGCACGGGAAGACGGACGGCGTGTGCTTCAACACGCTGGTGGCTCTGGTGCCCGACCACGTCCAACGCAACGAGGACGGCGAGAAGGTGGAGTGCACGGCGACGGGACGGCCCCCGGCTGTAGAAAACCCTCGGTACATCTGGTATGAGGTCCAGAAAGGAACACTGAGAGAGAAACTGCTGGAAAAGACCAAAAACATCTCCGTCCTCCCCATCCACAGCCTGTACTGACACTGGTCACTTTATTAGGAACCCCTGTGTCGGACTGAGTCGGTTTATTAGGAACCCCTGTGTCGGACTGAGTCGGTTTATTAGGAACCCCTGTGTCGGACTGAGTTGGTTTATTAGGAACCCCTGTGTCGGACTGAGTCGCTTTATTAGGAACCCCTGTGTCGGACTGAGTCGGTTTATTAGGAACCCCTATGATGGACCCAGTCGGTTTATTAGGAACCCCTGTGTCGGACCCAGTCGGTTTATTAGGAACCCCTGTGTCGGACCCAGTCGGTTTATTAGGAACCCCTGTGTCGGACCCAGTCGGTTTATTAGGAACCCCTGTGTCGGACCCAGTCGGTTTATTAGGAACCCCTGTGATGGACCCAGTCGGTTTATTATTGTGTTCAGACTGTTTCAGAGCTGCTGATTCACCTGGTTAAATATTCCGGAGGCTGCAGTTTGAACTGGACTCTTATACTGATGAACATGTGGTTTATGTGGAAAAGTTGATTTTGTCGTGTTTTGTTGTGCTGGAACAGTTTTGTGATGTTTTTAGAAAGCACTCGAGTATTTGCATCAAAATAATAATCGTGAACTCTCAGACCACGATGTAGAGGGAACAGGCTGATAGAAATATATGTAAACAGCTGGTGAATGATGTCAAAATGGTTAACACGGTCTTGTGTTGTGTGAAATCCTGGGTCCTGTCATTGCACTGAAGCTTATTACTCTCAGAGAAATACTCTGTACTGTTGTTTCATTATTCTGAACTAAATGACCAAATATCTCATCTGAGAAATGTTCAGGTGCCAGAATTTAATTAAAAGGTTCAAACCTCAAACCACAGGAAACTGACCGAGTTACTTATTTGGCAAACAAACCAGTTTATTGTTCTAACCAGGAGGATTTTGGCTCAGTCTTCATCCTGTTTTTCGCTCGTCTGCTCCGCCTGTTTCACCATCCTCACAAAGTTTTCATTGAGGCTCTTCAGGTGTTTGTTTCTGTTCTCCAGCCGGACCAGCCACTCGGCCCTCAGCCTGAAAACACACACAGCAGGTCGAAGTGCCGTTAGTGTCATCTCTGCTCCTCATCATCATTATCATCATCATCATCATCATCATCAGTGTGTCACTTGTTCTTGGTCACTTGTGCAGTTTTTGGGGAGTTTTCTCTGATCTGAGTCGACACTAAACGACAAGTTGTACAGATTTTAAAGCCTTGTGAGGCAAATTTAGGCCAGACATCCAAAAACTATTAAAAACCCAGCAGGGAGTCACACCGCTGACCTGGCTCACATGATTCTTCCTCACCAACAATGGGAGGCCCGTCTTTTTCCAAAAACCAGCTCCAGACTCTGAGAACGGCCGACACTGTTTACAGGCTCTGGTTCCACTGCAGCTTCTCTCTGGTCTCAGTGATGTCTGGACCTGGTCTTTGGAAAAAGAGAGGCCCCTGTTATTTTCACTAGGGGTGTGATGTGAGGGCAGCAGCAGCGCTAACATGATCTCTAACGTTGACTGTGTTGCTGTGAGGCCGACGTGGCATCTCGGTGACAGCTGGGTGTTATCACTGACACCTCAGCATTTCCACTTCGCTCATCGATCAGAAACAGCCACAGGAACTGAGTGGAAAATGCAAACGTGCGTAAGTGAGCGTGAGAGTGAGAAACAAAGCGAGCACAGACACACTGTGTGTGAGTGTAACCCGACCCCCCGTGTCAGCTGTCACCACCTTCCTGTCGAGTTTCCTGGATTATTCCATTTGTTCCCTCAGCTGCTGATAATCCTCCTGACCTCGGCACAGACCCACACAAAGGCACACAGGTAGACAGATCCACATAAGCCGATTCATTTCAACAATAATTTCCAGCGGATTTAGCGAAGAGCTGCGTCCACAGTCAAACAGCAACACGGTCGAATCTGTCACCCTGTTGGAAAATAACAGAACTGATTCACAGCCAAGGTCTGAAGAGGTCTGGCTCAAAGTGACTGACAGCATCAGTGTTTTACTGCTGGGACCACAGATGGTCTGTAGGGAGGACTGGAACAGGGTAGACCCAGCTCCGTCCAGCAGCTCAGGTCCAGGCCGATGTCTCGGATCCAGATCCACGTTAGTGGATGGGACAAACTAAAAACTCAAAGACCAAGTCAAACACATTGTTCCAGTGTAGGTCGACAGCATCACACTGCTCTGTGTCCACATGTTGTCTCATCTGTTTGTTTTGGTAAGTTGGAAAACAGCAGGACTTCAGGTGATTGACAGTTTTGATGGGCGGCATGAGTCTGCTCCACCTCTGGTCCCCGTTGGTCCCCGCTGGTCCCTGCTGGTCCCTGCTGGTCCCTGCTGGTCCCTGCTGGTCCCCGCTGCTCAGAAATGAAAAATGTACCACAAAAACAAGATGGCCACTGCTGCTTCCATGATATTCTGGTCTCACTTTTCATGGGACAGATGAAGTTTGGTTGTTTTTGTCAGAAAAAAGAGAAAATCAGGCCTGTAGGAGAAGCTTTGCTTTGGAAAACACTTTGGAGCCACAGGTTTGATCCAGTCCTGGGTCAGAGCTGTTCATGATGGAGCCAACAACGAGCACCAGGAGCCTGATAGTCCAGGACGGACTTAACGAAACACAGTGATAGCGTCTCTGTTCGGTGTCAGTCCTAAGCCCCGTGTGCCAGAGTCAATGTGGACCTGAGAGTGACAAGGAAACTGCCTTTAGGGACGTGAAGACTTTGCTTCACATGGCGGCTGATCCAGAGCTGAATATCTTCTAATTTCAGAGTCAGTCTGTGTTTTGGTGTCAGCCTCCCTCCGTCATCACTGTGCGATTATCACCTCGACTCTCGGCAACACGTTTTTCCAGCCTCTGGTCGGGTCAAACATAATGTACACAGTTAGCGAGGACTAGAGCCGGGGTTAGCGGGAACGGGGGGCGGACAACCGTGGAGTTGTGGGTCTACATGGTAATAGATAGCTGGAGGATTAGGAGATACATGGTATTGATGGGTGGGGGATTAGGGGCGCAGGGTAATGGATAGCAGGGGGATTAGTTGTGATGGGCTGAAGAGGTGGTGTGAGGTTAAGGGGGGGTGGTGGAGGACAGTGAGACGGGATCAGGCTAATAGCTGGTGTAAGAGGTGAAGGTTCAGCAGATGTGAGTCACACTGCCTTCATAATGTAGTAGAGTCCGAGGAGGACACGCTACATGTGGACGACGTTCCCTCAAACGAACCGAACCACAGTCCGTGGCCTGGACCCTCAACCCTTCCTCCACACGCCACTGTGCTGTACACTTGACTTCAACGGAACAAACTGCCATTTCTGTCCCTCAGTAACCCGTGATGACAAAGTGCAAACGTGTTTTAGAAAAGATTCAGTCTCCACTTGCCAGTGATCTTTATTACTGGGACGTTTAACAGCCAGACCGGGTGTGTGTTCGTCCTGGAATGTCCTGCAGCCCGCTGAGAGACGAGGCCGTTTGTAATGAGAGGGTCTGTTTTTAGATGCGTCTATTTGCCAGACGATCACATGTCCAACACAACTGAAACCACATTCATTCTCCGTTTGGTCACAGATGCCACATTGAAAGACCTCGGTGGATCAGTGTCTTCAGGAAAGCCCAGAATAGGAACTTCTTCTGGATCAAGGCCTGAGAGGTGAGTTCACAGGTGATCTGGTAAGTTCACCTGTGAACTCACCTCTGTTTTTACGTCACACTCCGAAAACATCAGCAGGCAAAGTCTTTGCAGCTAATGTGAACAAGCCGACTGGTGAGGTCACCAACCACAGGGAGAGACTGACAACAGGTGCTGGGCAGAAAACTCATCCTCAAAACACTTCCAGAGATCTCTGTGTCTGAGTCCACATCCCTGGGTGTCCTGGTGTTTCCATCAGACCTGCTGTTTGACCCATGTCAGTCAGGGACATGGACCAGGTGTGAACCCCCTGAGCTCCTAAACTGCCCCCATGCACAGACTGAACTGACATGTGAAGAACAACAACATCATTTGTGCCCAGTTTCCTCCAAAGCTGCTGGGTTCCCATATGTTCCTTCCAGTTTGGCTCCATCAGGAGCTTCTCCATAAATGTCCAACCAATGTGAAGGTCCTGGTCTCTCCACTGCCCCCCCTCCTCCATGTTGATGTTTCCCACACTGAATGATGACGACAGGCGACATGTGCAGAGGAGGGAGACGTTAAAACGACCACATGGATTCTGGTCTGACCGTTCTGACGGAGCTCGCACACTCACACATCAGACAGGAATCAGATCTAGGACCACATATGCAGGTGGACCAGATCTGGTCTGGTTGGGTCTGTTCACATTGACCGGAGCCAGATGTGGGAAATGTGGAGGCTGCTGAGCTCAACTGAATTCATGTTGTCATTTTCAGGAAGTGATGGCCGTTCTCAGAGTCTGGAGCTGGTTTTTGGAAACAGACGGGCCTCCCATTGTTGGTGAGGAAGAACCATGTGAGCCAGGTCAGCGGTGTGGCTCCCTGCGGGGTTTTTAATAGTTTTTGGACAACAATGGAGGTCTACGGCACAGACCCATAAGCTGAACCAGGTTCTGGATTCACACACATTCATTGGTGCTGTTGGTCTCTGGATGGGATCTGGACTCAGGGACACACACACTGAAAAAATCAGCAGCTGCTTTAATGAAAAATCAGATTTTTTGCCACTTTAGGTTCTTAGAAAAATAAACAGCATTGGTACTTGCATTGATACCAGTATAGGTCCTGCTATTGTTTGGTGTTGGATCAAACCTAAACTCTGGGCCTTCACCTTCTTTCTTTTATCAAATAAAAGACGTTTGGAGGACCCTTCTGTTTTTTTCCTCCCATAGCTGGAGGCTGACATGCCGCTCTATAAATGAGTGTGTTGCTGAGTGTGTGCTGCTACTCACTTTTTCAGGGCGCTCCTGTTCATCCTGTGCTCCTCACTCTCAGCCTGCTGACACTCAGCACTAATCCTCTTCTCCCAGAACGTCGTAATGTGCAGCCTGTCGTGGATCAGCGCCAGGTTCATCTGTAACAACACAGAGTTCCTCCTCTGTCCTCAAGTCTGTCTGCACAGTAACCACAGTGCACTGATCACAAGAGCTCTGTGTTTTCCACCACACTGTACACACCTGCTCAGTAGTACTGACTGTAGTTATGGAAATAATCAATGAAGTAGAAATGTACTGCAGAATAAAACGGAATAAAACTGCTCAATTACAGTATGTGAGTACTCAAATAGACTTAGCTCCTTTCCTCTCACCACTGAAAACTACAGATAATCCCACTGAAGTACATCAGTATATCCTGAAGTATATCGGTGAAGTATAGCAGTATATCCTGAAGTATATCTGTAAAGTATAGCAGTATATCCTGAAGTATATCTGTAAAGTATAGCAGTATATCCTGAAGTATGTCGGTAAAGTATAGCAGTATATCCTGAAGTATGTCGGTAAAGTATAGCAGTATATCCTGAAGTATGTCGGTAAAGTATAGCAGTATATCCTGAAGTATGTCGGTGAAGTATAGCAGTATATCCTGAAGTATGTCGGTAAAGTATAGCAGTATATCCTGAAGTATGTCGGTAAAGTATAGCAGTATATCCTGAAGTATGTCGGTAAAGTATAGCAGTATATCCTGAAGTATATCGGTAAAGTATAGCAGTATATCCTGAAGTATATTTGTAAAGTATAGCAGTATATCCTGAAGTATATCGGTAAAGTATAGCAGTATATCCTGAAGTATATCGGTAAAGTATAGCAGTATATCCTGAAGTATGTCGGTAAAGTATAGCAGTATATCCTGAAGTATGTCGGTAAAGTATAGCAGTATATCCTGAAGTATGTCGGTAAAGTATAGCAGTATATCCTGAAGTATATCTGTAAAGTATAGCAGTATATCCTGAAGTATATCGGTAAAGTATAGCAGTATATCCTGAAGTATATCGGTAAAGTATAGCAGTATATCCTGAAGTATATCGGTAAAGTATAGCAGTATATCCTGAAGTATATCGGTAAAGTATAGCAGTATATCCTGAAGTATATCTGTAAAGTATAGCAGTATATCCTGAAGTATGTCGGTGAAGTATAGCAGTATATCCTGAAGTATATCTGTAAAGTATAGCAGTATATCCTGAAGTATGTCGGTGAAGTATAGCAGTATATCCTGAAGTATGTCGGTGAAGTATAGCAGTATATCCTGAAGTATATCGGTGAAGTATAGCAGTATATCCTGAAGTATATCTGTAAAGTATAGCAGTATATCCTGAAGTATATCGGTGAAGTATAGCAGTATATCCTGAAGTATATCTGTAAAGTATAGCAGTATATCCTGAAGTATGTCGGTGAAGTATAGCAGTATATCCTGAAGTATGTCGGTGAAGTATAGCAGTATATCCTGAAGTATATCGGTAAAGTATAGCAGTATATCCTGAAGTATATCGGTAAAGTATAGCAGTATATCCTGAAGTATATCTGTAAAGTATAGCAGTATATCCTGAAGTATGTCGGTGAAGTATAGCAGTATATCCTGAAGTATATCTGTAAAGTATAGCAGTATATCCTGAAGTATGTCGGTGAAGTATAGCAGTATATCCTGAAGTATGTCGGTGAAGTATAGCAGTATATCCTGAAGTATATCGGTGAAGTATAGCAGTATATCCTGAAGTATATCTGTAAAGTATAGCAGTATATCCTGAAGTATATCGGTGAAGTATAGCAGTATATCCTGAAGTATATCTGTAAAGTATAGCAGTATATCCTGAAGTATGTCGGTGAAGTATAGCAGTATATCCTGAAGTATGTCGGTGAAGTATAGCAGTATATCCTGAAGTATATCGGTAAAGTATAGCAGTATATCCTGAAGTATGTCGGTAAAGTATAGCAGTATATCCTGAAGTATGTCGGTGAAGTATAGCAGTATATCCTGAAGTATGTCGGTGAAGTATAGCAGTATATCCTGAAGTATATCGGTAAAGTATAGCAGTATATCCTGAAGTATGTCGGTAAAGTATAGCAGTATATCCTGAAGTATATCGGTAAAGTATAGCAGTATATCCTGAAGTATGTCCTAATATCTTAAGTTACCGTTGCTACTTATGTTCTGGATGATCTTTAGGTCATAAAACTGAGGATATAATGACATTAAATCTCACCAGAGAAGTAGATGAATATTAGAAAATCCTTTATGGATATTTTGTATTTTTGTAGCTTATCATCATATTACACATCATACCATAAATACTCCAAC
This sequence comes from Mastacembelus armatus, assembly GCF_900324485.2. Lineage (NCBI taxonomy): Eukaryota > Metazoa > Chordata > Actinopteri > Synbranchiformes > Mastacembelidae > Mastacembelus > Mastacembelus armatus. The sequence goes on along the minus strand of NC_046641.1, from coordinate 25,116,020 downwards.
TGGAGCTGGAGTTAATAATGAATGAACCCTGCTCAAAGAAACTATTGTTCTTGAGGTCAATTGGTTTGACATTTGCTAAAAAGTGAATCAAAGCAGCAACAACTTAAAAAAGTCTTTCCCTCATCACTGAGTCTGGTTCTGCTCCAGGAACTGAGAGAAGATCCGACACAGGATTCAGTTTGAGTCGAGTTATTTCGGATAAAACAAAGAGAAAAGACAAACCTTCGTTCAGAGCTGCAGCCGAGCGTCCGTCAGTCTCGCAGGGTGGATGTGAGCCCCCTCCCTCTTCTTCTTCTGCTGAAATAAATGTTAAATGTGGATCAGCCAGTAAATCTGCACATGGATCCCTCTCTCTCTCCCCACAGGGAACTGGGATCTAAATGGTCTACGGGGACCACAAGGAGTGAGAGACGTGGATGAACAGAGGGACAGTGACGGAGTGATGGAGGGGACACACTGAGACATATGAATTAATTTATTTATGGATGCAGTTTTTATTTCCTGTTCGGGTCACAGTCTCAGTCTGAAGTACTTTTCCTGTCCTAGAGGTTCAGAGACTCTGTCAGTGGGAGTTTAGCCATGCAGTTCAGTTCAGACAGACATGGTCATGTGGTCATGGTCCTGAAAGAATGAATCTGAAAAACTGACTTTAATCCACCATCAGGTCGATGTTTGGCCCAGGTGCCCACAGCTAAGCTGCCACATCTCTGCTCTAAGGCACTTTAGTGTGTCAGTCAGTGAATGCATCATTACAGGACATGGCTACGGACTCTCAGACCGTGTCCAGACTGGGTTTCAATCCGTCAGGGAGGTGGGCTGGTTTCAGCATTACCCGCTCAGGGACTTTAATCCCGCCTGGACCATGTGTGGATGATATTTCACTCTCACCTCAGCAATAATTGCAGAAACAATGGCTTCCTGTTTTTTCCACTTGCTGCGTGTCCTTGTCTGGTCCTCATACCGTCAGAGTCTGAAGGTTCAGACCCGGGTCATGGTTCCCGTTAGAACCAGGTGTAGGTCAGAGTTAAAGGAGGGGGCTCTAGGATGTGTTATATCAACGAGGGCCCTCACAAAGATAGAATTACAAATGTGTGCGTTGGAACATTTTCTCAACACATTGCAGGAAAACCAACCCAGGAAAACGATCCGTGTTTAAAATGATGTCATGTACAATTCAACACGGGGCGTGTGTGTGTGTGTGTGTGTGTGTGTGTGTGTGTGCGTGTGTGCGTGTGTGCGTGTGTGTGTTTAACACCCTGGGACAGCATCATGTCACGCCCTGAGGGCTCTGAGATGTCAAACATGTTCTAACTATCCCACTGACACACACATGCTGGGCTCTCTGTAGCTGTGAGGACCCTCACTGACAGAACACATGGCCACTCTGGTTCTAACCAGAACCTCGCACCCGGTCCAGGACCAGACATGTCCTCACTGTGAAGCTCTTAAACTCACACTGGTCCTCGTAAGGATAGCCATACAAGTATAATCGCTCTCGTAAAACCGTGTCTGAAACTCATGACATTATTATAAAGCAGATCACTTTCAGGTTCTACACACACACACACACACACTGTACTAATTTAAACAGCAGGTCGTTATGATTCCAACATGCCAGCGTCACACAGCTGCTGCCACCCGACCCCCAGAGCAGAGCGTCACACCTGCAGACCAGAGGGGTCGGCATCAGAGCCACGAGTTAACTGGAGGTCCGGACTGGTCCCGGCACGATGTTTTCAACCCACAGCAGATGACTGGCTGCATAAATGCACAAATAAGCAGGTGTGCAGGTGTTCCCTATCAAAAACAGGCCTGAGCTTTAGTTTTACATTCATCGCTTCATGTTTTTACATAAAGGACACGAAACTGATGACAAGTGTTTGTGTCTGTGGTCAGTTCGTGTGTTTGTCCGCCACCTTCTGTCTAAAACCTTTAAGTAGGAACTTTTAATTTATGAATGTGATAAAGTCGTACTGTGGAGCCGTGTCTGTCTGCCTGTTTGTATGACAGCGCCCTCCTGTGGAGGAGCAGCAGAACTACAACCGGCCTCCACTGACCTTTGGCCTGTAAACCAGATGGAGCTAAATGCCAAGCTGCTGCAGCCCCTGTCAAATAATAATAAACATTACATACTGGAAACACATGACCTGGGTCACATGATCCCCCTACAGACAAAGACCTGAGGGCGAACTACACTGACCCACATAAGGCAGAACCTAAACACTTTGTCCACACGTTGGAGACAGAAGAGGCCGGGACTCTTGATTGCTGAAAAGATCCAGATCTCTGGCTGACAGAGAGGGCCCACAGGACCAATACAAGACCACAGACCCAGATAGAGTGAGGTCCCAGGACCAGGACCAGACCACAGACCCAGAGAGAGTGAGGTCCCAGGACCAGGACCAGACAACTGACCCAGAGGGAGTGAGGTCCCAGGACCAGGACCAGACCACTGACCCAGAGAGAGTGAGGTCCCCAGACCAGGACCAGACCACTAACCCAGCAAGCAACATAACGGAATATTTAGCATTAACTTTGAAAAAGATGTTCGAAGATCGACTGGACTTTTGTTTTAACGTAGGAAACCCACATCCTGGTGTTTACTTATTTTTTTATTTATTTGTGTTTGCTGTGTTTTGTGGTCTTTGATAAATCTGGATTCATGTGATCCAGATAAAGGCTTGTGTGTGAGTCTGGATGGGGGCATCATGTGACCCCCCACACAGAGCAGGATCATGTCTCTGCAGGTAAAAATAGCGTGTTGTGTCATACACACACAGCGTGAGGTCACAGCTGAGTGTGTTTCAGTAAACAAGCTGCTGAGAGTGAGCGGACAGCAGGACACAGCAGGTAAGACCACATGATCTGTTTTCTCACCTGAGACGACAGGACGTACCTGTTACTGCGACTTTGTTTACTGTTTTCTACCATTTTCTGCGGCTCCGCCTCCTTTCAGAGGGACATTCTGCAGATTTTGCTGCACAACATTTATCTGGAAGTTTCTTCGCAGGTTTAGGTTCGACAGAAACCACCAGGTGAAGGTGAACACAGAGTCTGCAGGAGTCCACAAGCTCCTGCTGTGACTTGAATTGTTTTGTTTCATTTCACTACCACACACTCGCAACATGATGCAGTAGGTCACAGACGACAACCAGAGACCAGAGCAGGCAGGTCTGAGCATCAGGGCTTTGTTTTCTCGGTGAAAACCGACTGATGCTGACGCCTGAAGCTTCTTCTGCTCGTCCAAACTCGTTGCTTTGACTTAGAAAGTGTTTTATTAACATTTTTCTGTTTTTATTACTTTTGTAAAGGACATGAGTATTTCTCCCACTGCTCAGTGTCATTAACAACAACAACAACAACAACAACAACATGTGCAGATCATGCAAAAACACTTGGCACAGTTAAACTTCACTAATTTAGCTCCACTCGTGTTTCCTCCCATTCAGACGGTACAGAAGCAGCTGCCACAGCTGGATCAGTGCACTCACTCATTTAAACCTGCTGACACAACATCTGGATCTAACTGTTAACTGTCTGTGCTTTCCTGAAGTACTCACGACTTTAATGTAAGTAGAAAAACCACGGTGCTGCTACAGGCAGAGCTGAAGTAAAAGAATGAATATTGGCATCAGAACATGCACAGCTCATAACCTGCCTGGTAGCTGAGGGACCAGTTAACATCAGTTTATTAGTTGGTCATACTGGCCTTGTAGAGACTTAGGGTTTCTGGCAGGTCCTGGTTTTGATCATATTATTTCTAAGATTATAATCTGCATATAAAAACCTACTTGGACCAGAAACATTAAAATAATGGATCAAGAATCAAAGTTCTGACATGTGGTTATGTTATAGTGAGAGTATCATCCTGGACACACTGAGTCATAAATCAAACAATCAGCATGTCAACAGGGGAATTAGGACAAAACAGGAATCAGCAGAGAAACGATCAGTCAAAGGCAGGAAAGCAGCAGAGTTTTAAGGTCGGAGTGTACGAGTTTCTGAGCTGGAGGTTGGTTCCACCTGTGTGCAGCACACAAAGTCCAGCTGAGTGTCCTTGGTTAATGTTTGACCTGATGGTGGCGCTAGAGGCAGAGTCTGAGGATCAGACAGTTATTAGTTCATCCTGCACCAAGTCTCATCTCAGTTGATCCAGTACTTGCAGAGGTTTGGTCTCCTCCTCATCCTTGTCCTGCTCTCACTTGTCTCCAGCAGCAGACATGGGTCCAGAGAGGAAGTTGGACTTACCGGTCTATGACCTGTCTCTGATCAGAGGGATCTGGGAGGTCCGGGTGAAGAAATATAGACATAGGCAGAAGAAGGAGGAGGAGAGGATCGAGAAGAGCGCACTCGCCAGGTGAGATGAGGATGACGAGCCCACAGTGTGCAGAGGAACGCGTCACAACTCAGAAACGAGTCAAACGGAAGGTCAAACAATTCTGTCGATCTCAGGGTTGTTCTTTTTAGCCTCCGTAGCTCCTAGGTTTGATTTTATGGTACATTTACAGTCTAGTTCAGGCTCAGAACCACAGTCCTCTACCTGCTCAGCAGCAGACAGACACAGTCAGAGACCAGCTGGTGAACATAGTGGAGCATTTAGCAGCTAAAAAACCAGAGGTTTCCCTCAGGAGGTGGTGGAGACCAAACCCAGAGCTAAAACTTCCACAAACTGACTGTGTGACTCAGACACTGGTCCACATGGACCAGCAGGTTGGTCTGTGGCTGCTGGATGTGGACACAGGCAGCTGTTTGATCCCATGTCCTTTATAAAGTGATAATGTGTTGAATTTCCAGCTTGTACTGATTGTCCTCTGCTGGTCAACAGTGAATAAACTGTGGAATGAAACTATTTAACCTCTGAGTGAGATTCAGACTCACTACAGCTGACTTGTTAGTCACACACTATAAGAGTCTGATTTTAGCAACATGACCCCACACAGAGCTATTTTTAACTTCAGAGCTCTTTCAGTGGGACACAAACACGAGCACAAAGGTCACATGTTTGGAGAATGACCGGGAACATGCAGTCTGCTGACACCTGATCTGACATCAGTGTGATGTTGTAGATATTTCAATAATCTGTGTCTGTGTCTGCAGGATCGACCAGCAGTGGCAGTATCGCATCTACTGCAAGACACTGAAGGCCAAAGAACTGAACGTGCTGCATCATTACCTGGAGAGAGCTACGCTGACAGGTGTACAGGTGCACACAGGTAAACAACACAGCAGCACAGTCTTACAGAGGTAAACAAGACTACAGGTGCACACAGGTAAAGACGGCTGCACGTAAGTAAAAACAATTGCAATTAGCAGCTTGATGTATTTGCAGATGAAGTTTCTACCTAGTTTTGCTGATGACGTCATCGTTTACCTGTTTTTGCAGATTATGTCATTGTTTAACTGTTTACAGATGATGTCATTGTTTACCTGTTTCTATAGATGATGTCATTTTTACCTGTTTCTACAGGTGCCTCTGTTTACCTGTTATTGATGATGATGTTGTTTATCTGTCAGAGGCAGGCCAGTACCAGGATGAGGACATCCAGCAGGACCAGAAAGATCCGAATGATGACAAGCTGATCTTCCAGCTGGACGGAGAGCGTTGGATGGTACGCTGACAGGATCAGGAGAGAGTAACACAAGCTATAAGAAAATATCTGCTAATACGTGAATACTTTCCAGGACTTCCCAAAGGATTTGCAATGGATGACCTACCTGAAGGAGTGGCATGTCATGGGGACTCGGATCTGTCGGCTGCCGGACTACCTCTCCCTGTTCACCCAGCTCACTGTGATGGAGATACCCAAAAACGCCATCGCCGAACTGCCGCCTGAGATCGGTGAGGCTGGAGAACAAGATTTCCCACATGATGAATGTTTAAGACTAAACCAGACTTGACTCAGTCTGGCCTAATTGGTTCAGCCTCGTTGGGATCCAGTTTTTCCTAATTCCCTGGATTTAGCAGTTTTGTGTTGCATGATGGTCTCTAACAACCAACACCTGTCTCCTCAGGTAAACTGACGAGCTTGAGAGAGTTGAACATCAGCTACAACCGTCTGTCCAAGGTTCCTCCGGAACTCGGAAACTGTGAGAACTTGGAGAGCCTTCAACTGGCTGGAAACTACAACCTATCTGAGCTGCCGTTTGAGGTGAGCTGGACCAGCAGGAGGACCAATCAGCTTGTCATGTTTTAAATACTCACATTGAGAGGAAAACTAGTTTGGGGACACACACAGACCAGACATTTTTTATGTGTCTGCAGCTGAGCAGCCTGAAGAAGCTGGTTCACCTGGACATTGCGGAGAACATGTTTGTGTCCATCCCCATCTGTGCTCTGAGGATGAGCAGCCTGAAGCTGTTGGACCTGAGCAACAACAGTCTGAGCGACCTGCCACAGGACATGGACAGGTAACTCATGGCATCATCCTCGCCTGTGATCGCAGCAGCCTGACCCTGGAGGTCCACTGGATGAGGCTCTGTCATGTGTTGGTTTTTGAACTAGAATCGTTGTCCTGCAGTCGTTTCTTCTGCAGACACACTTTGGGTTCGTTTACAGATGTTTTGCCAGAATGTCTCATACTAAAATGGGGGGACCAGCTGTTATGTTCAGGCCATATATTAAGTTATTAATATGTTTCATATGGAGCAAATAAAGGTGATCTTGTTCCTGCCCCTCAGCAAGTTGAGGCCACAGGACATTTTTTTCTTCTGAATGTTTTCATTTTGTCATTATGGGTTAATGAATATAGGCGGTGACAACAATCATTCGTTTAAAGTGAAACCTACAACACGAAGTGTGAAAAAGCTGAAGGTCTGGGATCCTGAAAGAATATTTTAGTACATTCTGCTTCTGTCTCTCTCAGGTTGGAGCACCTGGAAACCTTGTTTGTCCATAAGAACAACCTGACCTACCTCCCTCAGTGTCTCGCCAACGTCTCCACACTCAAGATGATCGTTGTCAGCGGCGACGACCTCACCTGTATCCCGACCAAAGTGTGCAACAGCCCTGACATCAAGTACACAAACCGCATAGGACAACACATCTGATTGTGTTTGTGTGTGTGTGTTACTGAGTCCAGATCCCCTCCAGAGACCAACAGCACCAATGAATGTGTGTGAATCCAGAACCTGGTTCAGCTTATGGGTCTGAGCCGTAGACCTCCATTGTTGTCCAAAAACTATTAGAAACACAGCAGGGAGCCACACCGCTGACCTGGCTCACATGGTTCTTCCTCACCAACAATGGGAGGCCCGTCTGTTTCCAAAAACCAGCTCCAGATGCTGCCGTGAATAGAGAGAAGCTGCAGTGGAAACAGATCAGAAACAAGTAGACTCTTTCTTCCAACAGAGACCATTAAATATGACTCTGCCTCAGAAGAGTAGAGGACCCAAAACTGAACCCTGTGGACCTTTTACTGGGCCTCGCTCAGAAAAATACAGGATTAAGAAAAAAAGCTTTTCACTGTTTTCCACAAATCCAGGGCAGGTGCTGGAGGTCAGATTAAAATTTTTAAAGTAAAGGAATAAAAATAAGAGGCTCCAGTAGATCCCCATGAACTGAAATAGGAATAAGCAGGATAATGGATGGATGGAATAAAAAAAACCTCTAAGGAGTTGATTTAGACTTGCTGCTCCTGGTACTGTTCAGGTTTCAATGGGTCCAAAAACAAATTAGAGATGTGTGAGGAGAATTCCGGGTTGTACTGAAGACTGTAATTATCTCATACTGTTCCCCGCAGGTTTATTCGACTGTACGACAACCTGACAAGTGCAGAGAAAAAGAAGAAAGAGGAGGAGAAGAAGAAGAAGGAGAGGAACAAGAAGAGGAGGTGGAGGGAGCAGAGACAGGAAGAGGAAGTGAAGAAGGACAGCAGAGAGAAGGAGTTCATCGAGGCCTACATCGGCACGTTGAAGGACAGAGGTGACTGCAAAACCTACGGCAGCTTTATTACTGACGCAATTTAAAAACAGTCAAAAACAATAATTCTCTGATAACTTTGGAGGCTGTTGATTGTACAAACTAAACTGATTTGTCCCTCACCAGACACCGTCCCCTACTCCACCACCAAGGTCTCCATCTCCTGCCTGCTGTGAGGAAGAGGAGGATGAAGAGGACGGTGTCAGCACTTTTTAAAGCCGCACTAGATAAAAAGCACAATAACAGAGCAGAAGGTTGAGTTTCACTCTCGCTGGTTTTAAGCTTTGAAATGTCAGAAAGTTTCAGTCTGAGTTACTTTATGAGGTTTAGGACTCTAGTTCATTTGTTTTGGACACTGTGAGAAAATGTGGTGACGCCTTTAAAGGATGAAGACAAACTGCAAATATTCAGTCTGTGTCCAAAAAAGACTAAAATCGTCTTTTGATTATAAAACTAGTCGCTTGAAAATTTTTGCTTAAGTTTTTTCAGTCCAGAAGAAAAACTATTTTTCTCACCTTAGTTGAGAATAAAAAAATGTGGAACTATTAATATCAAAACCAATTTCCACCAGGAAAAAGGGTGAAAGGCTTTGGAAACAAAAACAGTTTAAAGAAAACCTGGATTAATAACAGGCAGTGAGTGATCCTTGGAGAGAAGTCAGGACCAATAGACGGGAATTCTCCTCTTCGAGCTTCCGCTTCCTGTTTTTTCCAGGATCGCCGACTGTAACTTTAAAACAGGAACATCTGGAATTATGATTAGAAATAAATACAATTGATCACATTTGAAATACTGACATATGAATAATAATAACAACATGTTAGGATTTTGAGTCTTGAATGAAAAATTACCAGAAAAACTATATTACCCAAATTTATATAATATATATATATATATATATATATACACACAGTATGTGTGTGTGTATAATTAGGTATAATTATTGTAAATTTTAAGAACCTTCTAGTCCTAAAGTTTTGGTGGTGGAATTTTATTTAATTTTTATTGTGGAGTTAAAATAAATGTTGGTTTGGTTTTGATCATGTGTTTAGTTAAAAAAGCTGAATGATTCATGTCTGAGTGTTTGTTTGTTTGTTGAACAATGAGGCTTCATTCCAAAAATCATTTCCAACATTGAAACACATCAACTTTCATTATAAACCCTGTGCTCAGTCACTTCCATATTAGGGAAGAGTGTCAGGATCTAATTATTCTCTAAATTTATTGATGTTCATTATTTTGTTTCCTCCAAAATTTTATACCGTTTTTTTTGTATTTTTCTTTTCCCCAAATGTTGTTTTTGTTTTCTCTAAGTGAAACTGGAGATATTTGATTGATATTTTGTAAGTTGTGACCAAACGTCTGAAAAAAATGGAAGATGATTTTTTTTTCTTTTTTTAAAATCAGGAATGAGTCTAATTCTGTGATTTACACGATTAAAAAGTTTAAACCTGTCGAAGTGTTGATTGGATCAGTGTTACTCTGTAAACATTTGTTTGCAAACTACATTTATTTCAAAACTCAAACTGAGGATTTGGATTCATTTCTGCGACAATCTGTTTAGGTACAAATGATTACAAACATCTGTCCAGATGTGGGCCTGTTGGTTTCCTCAATATCAAGAATAAACTCATTTGTTTGTTAAACGTTTAAATTCATTTTATCGATTTATCACAAAAATCAAAGAATCGATTCATTAAAAAAAAAAGAAGTCCACATTGTAAATTCAATACATTTCTCTTTATTATTATTGTAATAGATATTATTCAAAATTATGTTCTTAAGATAAAAGAAAGCAAATGCACACACGTGGACGTCATTCAGCGTCCATTGGTTTATATATAAAAACAGATATGAACATGAATGATTAGAGGCACACGTTCAGAGACATTAAAGTGCAGTAATCAGCACATTCTGTACAGGGGAAATGTCTGACCGCACGGTTCTCCCGGGCTACACATCAGCCAGAACCCACGGTCTGATCAGCAAACCTGTGGACTTATTTTCAATGACACGTCCTCACAGAACTCAGCATCACTGCACTGTCTGCTCTTTGTGGCGGCCATGTTGCTGCTTCAGCATTCACGTCAATAAAACATCCACCTCAACTTTCTTCTGCCAAAAGGAACAATCTGGTGATTTTCAGGGGCTCAGGCCAGGACCAGGACCAAGAAAAGTTGACTAAGAACTTTGTGAGGACACGTGAATGCAGCAGCAACATGAAAACCAGAAAGACAGAAGACAACCCAGAAAATGTGACATACAGGTTAATAACACGGCGGTGCATTCAGGGACATTCAGTAACAACTCTGCAGGGCTTCAGACCGACTGTAGAAAAATATACCTAAATATATCTTTGTTCAACGTCCTCGGTGACGGAGAGAAAATTCAAACACAAACCAAAAAAAAAAAATTCAGAAGAATTTGGTGCTGAAGAGAAACAGTCTGAGAAGCTGATTAAACAAATGCGAAGATTAAATATGAGTTTTAGAGACAAAGGGGAGTCTCCTCTGCTGCATTAACGGACAGATGTGCCGTGGCTGTAACATGATAGAGCCTGATGAAGCTACAAACCATCATCGTCCTCATCAGGACACTCAGGTGTTTGTGTAGCTGTAGCGACATTAACGCTGCTTTCATGTCACCTTGTGGAAAACACAACGATGCCCACGTGTTGGTTCTGAACTAGAACCAACATCATCCATCAGGAAAAGTTTTGGTTCCTTTCTTTCCTGAAATCTGCAACAGCACTAAGACACTTGTATTTCCCACACATGAAATGTTATTTGAATGCAGCATGTAGTTGCACTTTAAAAACTTGGGCCTGCGATGATAAACTAAGATCTGTATCAGTCTTGAAGTAACAGTATCAGTAACAGATTTATGGAGCGGAGGCACATGACAACAACTGGACACTAAAATCAACGGCAGCAGAGAAAAGCTTCTCCTGAGTCCGAGTCCGAGTCTCTCAGACTGTGAGGTGGGAAAATATGATGCAGGTTTTAGCTCAATAGCAACAAATCTCATGTACCATCCAACCCTGCTCCTCTCTGGACTCCTGCCCTGGAATGTGGTGGTTTGACCTCTTAAAAAAATCTGGTAAACAAGGGGCAAACAAACAAACAAACAAACAAACATGGCACAGTTTGGTTCACAGGAACCTGCTGATTCCTAAAGCCTTCTCCGATTGGTCGTTTCTACGGTTTAAAATCAAACCTAGACCAACGGTGCATTCACTGCCCAGATGAAGATCAGACCTAAGGGTCTCAATCAAGAATACCTTCAGTAACTCAGAGTGCTTGATATGCCCAACCTGGTGTCACAGGCGGGCGGGTGGGTAGGAGCACTTTCAGATCAAAACACACTTCAAGTATTTAAACCCAAGAAGAAGAGATGAGGAGACGTTGCTCTGGAAACACCTGGCAGGAGGGGATGATGGTGTCGCATCCAGTCAGAGTTTGCACACGCTCAGTGTGGCAGTCTGTGACTGTTGCCATGGTAACAGTTGAGCCAAGAAATCCAGCAGTGTGAGCTGTGGTTGATTATATATGCGACAGTGAAAAAAAAACCAAAACAACAAGCACACCTGAACCTTGGAACCTGAACCCCCTGCAGGTGAGAACTCCTACACACAAGTTGCATATCCCATAATCCCGAGCAGCTTCGACCTCACCGTCCTCTCTGCTATGTTTGTCCCGGTCAAAGGTTTCTACTCTAAAGACTACAGTACTCAACAGGGAGGAGCGTTTGATCTGCTGACCTCTGCAGGCCTGACAGGTGGAGTCAGGTACAGCAGGCACACAGAGAGAAGGCAAACTGACTGCAGGGGTTCAGGCGGCAACCAGACTGACAACTCCGGGTAAAAAGTGACGCCCTCAGGCTCCGTGACAGTCTGCTCCAAACTAAACCAGACATGATGTTTTCATGAGGGCAGTCCAGGTCACAACACCAAAACTAACCCACTGTGTTCAACTGCTGATTAACCTGCTAGTACTCTCCAGAATCACGGACTTAGTTTATGGAAAATAAAATATGCTATTGATAATTCACCACTGAGAAAGTTTCACTTTGCTTGTTTTGTCCAACCAAGAGTCCAGAACCTAAAAATATTCCATTTACTTTCATATACGACAAGACCAGCAGCAAACCCTCTGATCTGAGGGGCCGAGACTAAACGTCTGACGGTTTTACTTCAAAAACAACAGAAATGACGAACAGATAATTTTCTGTTCCTCCATTTTCAGTCGTCACCTCCTCGTCCTCTCGGCAGGAAAGAAACATGAGGTACTGAAAGAACAATCATGGCCCGTCTGATCTAAACGTGACATCATTGTGGGAACAGTTTAACCACAGTTTAAAATAAAAAATCATATTTTCTCATTGAGTGGTGGCGACAGGAGCCTACATCAACAGCCAAAGCAAAGGGTTTTGGTTATGTCATGGATTGAAACCCTGTTTTCAGGGGCTTTAAATTGATCCGCTGTTATTTTTTGGTTTTACCTGTCGAAGCACACCTGAGCTCAGAGCAAACAATGGCTTTACTGACGCAGAACCTCATCAAAATTGGAACCAAGGAGCTAAATGAACCTTGTTCTCTGTCATTTTTTTAAATGAGGTAAAAAAAATCATCAGCCATGTAAAGAAATGACGTGAACATTGGTCAGTCAGTGTGTTTGCCGCCTAGCGATACCTGACAGTATCTGAACAGTCCAGATTTAAAAATATAAAAAAATGTAAAAAGTAAAAGCTGAAATGGTTATTCTGAAGGGGGCGGGGCTAAAGCTCAGACCTCGGCACCGTGATTGGCTGGAGTCACATGCTGCTGTTCTGTAGGAGCGGCTCGATGTCCTCCGCATCATTGGTAGGCGTGCCCAGGGGGCTGCTGTTCTGAGCATGTGCAGTGGAGGAGGTGCCGGACTTGTGGGCGGAACAGGTCTTGACTTCGGCCAGCTGGTGGTGCTCGGGGATGAAGATGGCGACGAGAAGAGCGAACACAACGGCGCACGCTCCAAACAGGAAGGGAGGACCAGGGATGACTGACTTCTGCAGAAACAGACAAAGAAGAGAAAATAAAATTAAAAGCATGAAGACTTTTATTTTGACAACTCATGAGAAATAAATCCAGTCAACTTCTTCAACAAAAACTCTGCACTTTGAAAAACAGCTGAAACAGGTTGTAAAACAACAAATATCACAGTCTGAGTCTGTGGGCGTCCAGCGCTGGTGCGTCCATCGGGCGACGAGGTCGAAGAGACGCTCATTGGTCCTGTAGCGACGAGACGCTCGCCGCCTGCTTGCTCAGGAGACATGGGGAGAGAGAGCGTTTACCTCTGTGCTCTGTGAAGGTCTTCCTGCTGCTGGCTCCATGTCGTTCAGCTCCACGTCGAAGAGGTAGAAGATGAAGCCGTAGAGCGCCGGACCCAAACCGTTACACAGGCCCCTGATACCTGTGATCATCCCCTGAACCACACCTGTGCACACGGACACAAAGCAGGGGGTCAGCCTCTTCCATCGAAGATTCCTGTGTTCCCTCCCTCCTGCAGACAGGCTGCTGTACTCACCTTGCTGGTCAGGTGCTGCACTGTGTGACACCAGAGCAGAGACTGCTGGGAAGGTGATGGAGGACATGGCTGCTACTGTTCCTGCTGCCCACATCATCCTGGACAGAAGATAAATAAATCACTCGATTTCCAGTCAGTGACAACCTGCAGCACTCACAGCACAAACAGAGTCACTGAGCAGTGTTCAGGCCTCCTGACAGACCGACAGGTCACGTGAGCCAGAGCAGTGATGTGGTTCTTTCATAGTTTGGACTAAAAAAAATCTTTTCACAGGTTCTTCCTCTGTCTTCGAGAGTGAACATGTAGATGTCAGTGTCAGTGAGACCTGCACGGTTTTTAACCTTTACTGAAAGGACAGTGTTTTTACATGTCGTCAGGCGTGTCTGGAGGGGTCATTATTAAAATTCATACAGAGTCAAACACTGATGCTGACGCCCACACGCCGTCAGTGAACTCACCACGGCTCGGAGCCGAAGCCGTACCAGGCCAGCTGGAACAGCTGGAAGCCCAGGCCGAGGAGGACTGTGTTCTTATTACCAATGGTCCTCATTAAAACACTGAGGAGCAGAGTCTGACGGAAGACAGAGAACAGGATGTCAGAAGCTACGACGGGCGTGGGAATGTGCTTTTATTAGATGTTCTCGCAGCCTCAGACACAGTGTCAGCTGGGTGGATGTGTACCTGAGCGACTATAGAGAGGATTCCCACCATGGCAATGAAGGCAGCGATGGCTGCAGGAGAAAACTCGATCACCTGGAAGAGAAGAAACGAGCTGCTGATGAAGATAAACTCGCTCTCAACAATCATCACAACGAAACATCAACATCCAGAAAGGAGACATTCATACATTCATGTGCTACAGAGAATAATCAGTGAACAACAGTGACCTTTCCTCTGTGTGACCTCTGACCTCTGTGTGACCTGGTCAACCTGGACACCCTGAGGACTAAAACCTCCCTCAATGATCAGCAGAAAATCCAAATCTCGTCCATTACAGCTCGTTTCTTGTCAACAGGAAGTTGGTGTTAAACGAACTACAATGGACAGGACACTGGATTGCACCAGACGCAATGCATCCTGGGTGTTGTAGGATTTTTCAGCTTTAGGAATAAGACGTTCTTTTTCACTGATTTCTCCACAGACGTTAACAACATTTTTTATTGTGACACATTAAAGATTAAATGATCATTTAATCAGCAGCGGATTATTCCTTTAAGTTGATATGTTGAACTTGTGAGCAAAAAGCTGCTGATTAATGTACATGTTGAACTTTACTGCAGTAGTTGTTAAAGTTTGAAGTACTTTTTAAACTGTACTTCATCTGCAGCAGTGCATCATATTCTACAGGATCTCACATGAAGTTTTAACTGCACAGGAAGTACAGTGCAGTAAAAGTACAACATCTGACTCTGGACTGTAGTGGAGTAGAAGTACACGGCTGCAGAAAATGCAAATACTCCAGTAAAAATACAATTACCTCAAAGCTGTACTTAAAGACAGTACATGAGTAAACGTACAAAGTTACTTTCCACAGCTGTGTGTGTGTCTCACCTGTCTCAGGTAGAGGAAGAAGCTGGAGTACTGTCCGGCCTCAGGCAGGTATGACAGGAACACTGTGACACATATGAGCAGCACAGTGGTGTCTTTCCCCACACGACGCAGAGACTGAGCACAAAACACACCGATAAGTGCAACTCATCAATATAACTGTCAATCAGTTCCTCTCCCTTCCACTTCCCTCTTCTAAAATGTTAAGGACTGAGGGCTGTGGTCCAGTTTTGAAACCTTCCAATATAAATTATTTGCTAGTATTCAGTTTTCAGATCACAAACCTAGCTCAGTGTTCTGACCAGGGTTATTATTGATAATCATATCACATGTTACTGGTGAGGACTGTTCCATCTTATTCTGTATTCATTCATTATTATTACCGTATATTCAGGACTATAAGTCGCACTGGAATATTAGTCGCATTTAGCAAAAACAAACAATTCTCCCAGTGGTGGTGGAGAGAAGGTCAAAGGGCGTGTCCTGCTCCTCTCTCAGGTCGTCTGAATGTGAACACTCAGTCCAAACTGTGTTTCAGCTGCAGACTTTATTACCTGAAGCTTGACGTCTGCAGTATAGCTCTTTGTTTTGGGCACCATTTTCACTGGTGTTACATTAGGAGTTAGAGTTTAATGTGAACATAAAGGTTTTTACTTTTTTGACAGTATAATATTATCTTCAATGAGTCAAGAGTCCCATCTAACACTAGGGACTACTGGATAAAATGACTGTAAATATACACATATAAGTCAAAGTGCGACTTATAGTCCAGAAAATACGGTATGTCTTTAAGCAGCATGTGAGCCACCAGAGAATAAACTGGATACTGGACTGCGTAATGTTAAATATGAAGTATTGGTCATAAACCTGTATCACATCCTAATATTCTCCCATCTTAGAGCTGCTGTGTGAAGTCCTGACCTTTGACCCCTGACCCTGTACCAGTCATGTTTTAGTCTGAACTCACAGCGAAGGGGTCGGCCTGTTCCCAGGAGATGGGGAAGCCCCAGGACGTGAGTCTCATCTTGTCCGGCAGCGATTCGGGGACTACAAAGAACACAAAAGCGATGTCGGCCACTGCAATCACCGTGGCAACCAGGACCACCAGGCTGTCCCCGTACTGCGCTGACAGGTAGGCCCCGATGGCCGGGCTTGTCACTAAACTGGCTGCGAAGGTCGCAGAGACCTGAGGACACAAAGAGACAGCAGGTGAAGGTGAGCAGGACCTGCATCCTGTCACATCCCTCAGTGAAGCTGATACTGTTTATGCTGAAGGCAAAAGTCCTGCCACTGAGTTTTAAACATCTTAGAAATTTATTTTTGAGTCAGCACTGGGTGTGTTTAGAGTCTAAACTGTTTCATACATTGGTTTTATTTAGGACGTGTTTTATTGACTATTGGTTTTAAGTGGTTTTTGTTGAGATCCTCTTCCTGAGCGATGGTGGCACCCTTATAAGCGGATGCACCTCAACGCCCTGCGCTCCAGCGGGTGGAGTCTGTGTGGACTGGACCATGCAGAGGAAAACTTCATGTTAACAACCTGTTTGACTAGTTTGACCAGGGGATAGTTCAGGTTACCGTCTGATGTGGCCTGATTGCTGGGAGACTTTTCTTTGTATTTATGGTAAAAGCCAGAACTCAGAACCAGGTTCCTTGACTCCAACCAGTAAACGTTTTAAAGCCAGTGAGCAGTGAGGAAACTTTGACCAGTAGGACTGACGTAGCAGGTTTCACTCAAGAGTCCAAACTCCAACATCTCTTTTCCTACAACTTTAATCCAGCGCTTAACAATCAAACTGGGAGAAAAACCTTTTGTCATGTTTAAATCCTGCTCATGTGATGTCTGTTGGTCTCCACAGCCCAGCATGAACCACATACACAACTCGACCGGTCCATTTCTAAGTTCCTGTCCTGCCTCTGACCTCGAGTAACTGCAGAGCACATAATGGCAGGAAACACCAGCCCCTCCATTATATAAACACAATATGCTATTACAGTGGGCACATGGTCTGCAGGGCCGCTCCACTATGAGATGATCCAAGGTCCAGTCAGGCATCACAGCACCAGCTCTGAATACATGTCCACTGTTTTAAATGGAACCTAAGATCAAACCTATTTGTTGACCTGTGCCTCTCAACAAAAACAAGACTAAAACTAAACTAAAAGTAAACAAAAACAACTAGAATGAAATGCTCTGAACTTCATCAGGGATGTGAAAGACAAGTGGACATGTTGGAGCTGCTGTTAATAATGAACTAAATCCACTGAGACCCAAACTATCAGCTGAGACACACGGGGAAACTGCAGCAGACACCCGCATGTCTGAACAGGAAGTGCTGAGAATTTTGCTCAATATTTTTGTTTTGCTAATAATTTAAATAAGTCGGCTTCTCCAGGTGAACCCAGCGAACAGGACTTTAGTCAAAATGTGAATGTGAATCCAGATTCCAGGTAAAAACACCTGTGACCATGGCAACCAAACACAACAAAGAAAGTATAAGTATTAAAACAATTGACTAAAATATCTTCAGTTTTTATTGATTAAGACAAAAGTAAAACCAAACCTTGGATAAGATCAAGATAAACCAGGTGCTATACTTCACACCATCAGCGGCTCAGTTCAACTGTTTTGTGACCCATAGAACGTGATGTAAACTGCAGCATGTTGCTGTTCTCACCAGTCCGTAGGCCGTGCTCCTCTCGTCTTCCGCCGTGATGTCGGCCACGTAGGCGAAGATCACAGAAAAGGTCACAGCGAAGATCCCCGACACTGAGATCAGAGCAAAATACCACCTGCACAGACAGACAGGAAACAACCTGGTATAACACTGGACGCTTGGCTCAGTCGCGATCACTTCATGATCCTTAGCTCTTAAATAAAAATGATTTGTTTTTAGACGCCCTTTAATCCAACACGTTCTCACACACGAGATGATCTGCCTTGTGACTCAGACACACACTGGCCATGAGCAGCACCAGCTGACTGGTGTCAGGCTGGTGTTTGAACACAGAAAACTGAAAACATTTCAGAGGACATCCACTAAAACTAAAATGTGGAATTTGGGAATCCATTCATCTGCTATTATAGCAGCAGAGTTAGTTACGTGTCTGTTTAGGAAAACGCAGGCATGCACCCACAGGTGCTGAAGAATCTGATTGTGTGTGCAGAATGAGGTTACTCCAGTGCAAAACCTTGTCCTTCCCCCACAGGGAACAATCAGCTCTGATGTGGCTGAAGTGAGTGAGTGAACTCCATTAGCTGCTCCCTGACCTGACACTAAACCCACACACAATAACTACACACACACACACACACACACACACACACACACACACACACACACACACACACACACACACAGAGCAACACATGAAAGTTAAAAACATACTGCATATGCTACATACAGCGTTACTGACAGCAAGTTAAGTCAGCTAGATGCATTTTAAAACAGCAGGATGTTAGATCTGAATTGGATTTTATATCTTTGTTGTATAGCGGTCGATGGTTCCCCCGTAACTCAAACTGTGGGAAAGTGATGCAAAATGCTGTAAAATTCCTGCTGAACCTGCTGCTGCTGTTCTCTGGACGCTGATCCTCACATGAACACCATGTGACTGTTCAAACTCCACCGGCATTAGAGAGGCAGCACCACTAACCAGCCACCTCTCGCTTCTATTGACGCAGTTTATTTATTTATTTCTTATATTAAAAAAGAAAGAAAACAAAACAACTGGTGGTCTCAGCTGCGGTTAGTCGGCCCTGCTAACGGAGATGCAGCCTCCAAGGTGTCACCACTAATTACACAGACGTCAGCAGAACAGAAGAAGGTGTAATGTAGAGTTTGCCCTGTAATCCAACCTGCCCTGACACCAGTGGATCAGTTAAAATGATTTCCAGGAACAAAGTGACTTCAGCAGAACGGACAGAGCGTGGCAGACAAGACTGGGCTGACTGTCTGCTGAATAAACAGAGGGAAGCTGAGAAAAGGTCAAAAAGCAGTGGATCTTGAGCTAAAGCAGGATTCCTGTGTGGACCATGAAACAGTTTACAGCTTCAGGTACTGACCTGCAGACGTAGCCTGGGTCCCGTGGTGGAACAAGCACTTCTAATTTAAGTACAATGAAGTAAAGTGGTAATACAACCAGGAAACAATGAGACTTATAAACCCAAATAAAAGAACAGTGATATACAGGATTAAACCAAACTACACAGACAGATTATTTTGGATATCACTGCTGACTGGGGAGGAAATTTTTATCCCCATAATTTCTGGAATTTAGCCGATAACGATAAATATGACGATTAATGTTTCTGGTCCTGTATCTTTTAGCTGATTCCAGATTCAGCCGCCATTTTTGTTGATGTTCTGCATACTACGTGTGAGCTACACGCTCTGCGTACTACACATCACACAAAAATATGTCCATTGTTGTTTATCTGTTTTATTGTGAAGTGGCAAATTCTCCCCATGTGGATTTGTTCCTGTGATATACTGGCTGCAGTAACACACTGCCAATTCCTACTGCTGACCATAGAAGAACACACTGCCTGGTTTTTCCTGCACGTGACACCAAAAACAAAAAAAAAAATCTTAGGATGTCATATAATTACGATATAACTTCAAACGGTGTGGGATCTGGAGGGCGGCCCTCTTTTGGGTTGGGAAGAACCATGTGAGCCAGTGCAGTGGTGTGTTTAATGGTTTTTGGGCAACAATGGAGGTCTACGGCACAGACCATATGTGAAGATAATTTCTGTCTCACCAGGGACTGATCCTCATGAAGGGGATGGGGGCGCAGGTGAAGAAGACCGTCATGAGGAGGAAGGACTTTCTGCCCCATATGTCTGACAGAGCACCAATCAGAGGAGCCGACAGGAACGACAGGAAGCCCTGGACAAGTGCAGAGCAAAACATTAGTCAGGAAACACGTGAGGTGTCACCGATTCCTACAGTGAAACTGAACAGCGAGTCTCAGCAGTAATGATGGTATTCGCTGCTGTGACAGTCCAATACCCACAACAAGAATAATTAAAGCTGAATATGAAGGATTAGGTGTTGGTGCAGGTTTTACCTTCACGCCCTGAACCAGGCCGTTCATCAGGAAGGTGTGCTGAGGAAAAGTCTCATGGAGAACCTGAAACAGCAGCAGCCCAAGGTCGGATTAATACATGAACACTGTTGTAAATGTTCATAGCACTGCCTGTGTAACGTCCTACACAGACACAGACACAGACACAGACACAGACACAGACACAGACACAGACA
This sequence comes from Mastacembelus armatus, assembly GCF_900324485.2. NCBI lineage: Eukaryota > Metazoa > Chordata > Actinopteri > Synbranchiformes > Mastacembelidae > Mastacembelus > Mastacembelus armatus. Next base: position 25,095,726 of record NC_046641.1, on the reverse strand, counting down.
CAGACACAGACACAGACACAGACTGTGGCTCGTCTGTTCACACACGGACTGTGATACGTGCTGCATGTTTAAAAACTGAAATACTGTCCTGAGCAGATACACGTGACAGGAGGGGCTGAGGTCAGACTGCTCTCATTAACTTGAGAAGCTGAAACACCTCGAATGTGAAACCGTCGTCTTTGTGTAAGAGCAGGTGATCGAACTCCAACAGTGAGGAGAGCGGTGATGTGGATGTGTGGTGCATGCTTACTCACGGTTAGCATGGGAGTGGTCAGCAGGCCCCAGGCGAAGAACTCCAGGAAGATCACCACTACGGCATGAGTCACTGAGGCTCGGCCTCGGCCGTGCTACGGCGAGAAGACAAACATTAACTATTAACTATATCGGGAACAAACTCGCTTCTAATGATTCTACTGCTCTCTCCCATTACATGATCTGTCGGCTTGTCTGTCCACACGCAATTAGGCTATGACGGACATGACCTCTGACCTCTCTTCTAACAGCTCAGAAACAGGAACATTTTCTAAGACTATTCTTAGTTAGATGTATTGGATAAGAGAATTAGGCTGCAGCAGAGGAGGAGGGGAGCAAAAACAGTGACGGGGGCAGTGGAGAGACCAGGACGCTTCACATTGGTTGGACATTTATGGAGAAGGTTCTGATGAAGCCAAACTGGAAGGAACATATGGGAACCCAGCAGCTTTGGAGGAAACTGCACAAATGACGTTCTTCACATGTCAGTTCAGTCTGTGCATGGGGGCAGTTTAGGAGCTCAGGGGGTTCACACCTGGTCCATGTCCCTGACACACATGATGGGAAGGAACAGACACACACACACAGCAGATCTGATAAGATACCACCCTGTCAGAACGATTTAAAACATGCAGCACAGACGACGGCAACAGACGGTCACAACAACAAAAAGAGGAAATACAGACGAAATTTGAAAAAAGCAGACAAACGCTATAATGGTATTTATTTTATTTACATCATTCAAAAACCTCTAATTACTGTTCAATAACAGGATGACACGGCTGTTTCTCTGCTACATGTCAACAAAGCTACAAAATCAACAAGGTGCACAAATAAAGACAACTCCACAGGTGTGGCTGCTATGGCGACACACGTACCGAGTCTGAAACCACTTCCTATTTGCTGTATAGTTCAGACACATTCACTGCACAGTTGTTTTTGTACAGCCGTTACAAAAAAACCCCAAAAATATCACACGGGGGCTGCAATTACTGACTGATGCGCTGATCAACAAAATGAATTGGTAACAACCTGATAACTGACACACAGGTTGGTCAGAGACAATGCCCAGACTCTGGGTGCAGGATCTGCTGTTGTTTTCAGCCGGTGGACAGACTCTGGGAAACTGTGATCACTATTTTTCATCACGTCTGGAGCTGCAACTAAAGATTATTTCCAATATTGTTAAATCCACTAGTTTTTTAACGTAATTGATTAGTTGTTTCATCCATAAAATGTCTGGAGAAAATAAAAAATTACTTTCATTATTTCCCAGAACTGAAGGTCACATTTTCAGACTTCTTGACTTGTTCAACCCATAGGCTGAAAACTAAATCTACACATTACAGAAGCAAATGTGTGGCACTAATCTGCTACTGATGATTTTCTAGACATTTTTAAACATGTTAGGGGACAACTCATTGAGTAAATGAACACCACATGACAGTGTGATGGTTATCTGGTGGCCAGTTTCCACTAAAGGGTAGGGTTTGGTTTTACCCTTGAAACAAGCTCACGCTACATGCAGCTATTTTCAACAGTTGAAGTTACTCTTCATGTGAACACATCAATGATTCTCTAGTTTCAGATACTCAAATTTGAGGATTTGAGTTCTCTCTCTGGTTTATGTCATTGTAAACTGAATATCTCTGGGCGATCGGTTGGCTAGAGTGGAAGTGAAGTGAAAGTGACTTTGTGCTCTGCATTTAACCGACCCAAAGTGAACACACCGGGAGTCATTGCTGCGGTGGCCCGGGGAGCAGCCGGGGGTTCGGTGCCTTGCTCAGGGGTCTCACCACAGTCGTGGTATTGAAGGTGAAGAAAGCGCTGGCTACTCACTCGCCCCACCGACAATTCCTAAGACTTGAACCCGCAACTTTCAGGTTGCAAGTCCGACTCCCTATCCATTCAGCCCCCTAAGACGTGCAGCTGTGCAGCAGATGTGATCACTCAGGAGAATTATAATAGTAATGACAAACAATCAAATTACAGCCCCAGACTCTTTGCATGTGAAGCTCAGTGTGTTTTGCATCTCACTACACATACTCAAGTGAAGTATGTGTAGTTTCACTGAAACGCCGGGGCCCCACGTTAAACACTGAGCCGTTGCAGCAGAAGCTCCAGACCTGCACGGCATGTTCCTGCTTTTTACCCTCATGAGCAGCTCAAGTGCCTTCAGGTGACTCAGCTGTGTAGAAGTGACAGCTAAAGTTTGCACCTGTGAAACAACAGCTACAGCTAACCAGCCTTAGTTCCACATAGCAACAGTGTTTACATGTGAAGTCCTCTTAAAACAGGACTCAGTGCTGTATATGAGCCTATTAGAGCTGAGATAACTAGATAACTGAGTTATTACTAACTGGTCAGTACTGTCAGTACTAACTGTGTATATATATATATATATATATATATATATATATATATATATATATATATATGTGAATGTGTTTTCATCCCTGGACTTCACTACAGTTCACTAACTACTACAGTTACCAGCTAACTTCCTTTTCAGAGCCACAGGAATAAATTAACACCCTTTGGCCACTTTAGTAGTAACGTCACTTCTTCCACTAACTAACTAGTTGACTAACTCAAACTGTTCCGGTGTCACTAGAACCGACTGGTTGAACCTGGACACAAAGCGCTTGTTCATAATTACTTCATATACGTATAATATACATATATGAGCTAACTAGCTAGCGAACGAACTGGTTAGTTAGCTTAACTAATCCGGAACATAACCGGTTACCGGATGCCAGCTAGCCCTCTGTATTACCGTGTTTTAAACCTGGGGTGGCGGCTCTACTGTTCCAGTGTCTGCCCATCACCGGTCACCGGTTTGTCTCCGGTTTAACGGACCTTTTCAGACCGAGCAGCATTAGCCGACAGTGCTAACCGAGCCAGCTAGCGCTCCACTTACCGAGCCCCGGACCAACATGATGTCGGTGGCCTCGGTTTTCCCCCGGTTCCTCTCACATCTTGCCGTAACGATTTTCACATCCAGCCCGTGATGCTCGCCATCCTCCCGGGGCTTCTCCGTCTCTTCCAGGGTGTCCCGTTGTGTGAGGCAGCGCTAACGTTTATGCTTCGCCGTCATGGACTTCAGCTGCCTCGGTAAAAACCGTGGCGAGGGCTTGGCTCTCGTTTTTTTTACAGAAATTCCTCCGCTCAGTGTAATTTGGTTGCTGTGCTGGATTTTATGCACCGGGGTCTCCCGGGCGAAAGGCCTTGCCGCCTTCTTTGGCAAACTGATGTTTGGAAGCTGACGGACACCGCCCGGTGGGGACGTCTCTGATACCAAATCGAACTCGTCTTCTCTAAGGCGAGTAGAGAGCTGTTCCCAGATCAGATCTTAATCGGGTCCTCGTCTCCACCTGATCTCGATCCACAGCCAACGGAACTGACTCTGGATCAGCACTTACGTTCACAGTTACTCCGAGTACAAGGGCGCCGCCTGCCGGGCCCCGCCGACGCTACAATGCAGGGTCAGTTTCATGAAGTTGGCGCTGACGGAGGCGATCGGTGTCGTTATGTTTGAACCCACAGCTCACAATAGACCCAAACAAACCGGATTAAAACCGTGTGGTTACGGGTACAGATCCGTCCGGGAGCAAAACGGGTCGACAGGGCTTCACAGTATTTGGCAGGAAGACCCAGCAGCAAACTGCACAGCCAACATTCGCCTGGATCACTATTTGGCAAGACGGAGAAAGGCGGGTTTCGTCGATGGAAGAATTTTGGCGTCAATGCAAAGCTGCACAGCAACCATCGTCAAGGCAACCGGCGCCACTAATCGTACTTCCGGTCAAAAATTTTAAAGTAAAAGCCTCCTGAAACAAGAGAGTTCAAATGCATGGTTGTGATTTAAACAGCAGTACAGAACAAGAAGTTTGGTTTGGACTTAAATCAGGCTGATGTTTCTTTTCAATTATGTAGAAATGTGATTTCACACTGACTACACAAAGAATCTGACTAGTTTTAATCTAAGTGTAAATATAAGTACACTGTACAGATAATCATCTTCTGATAGTATGAAGTATATTATACAAATATTTAAAACGTAGAGTTTTGTACTCGGGGGGTGTTTGACCAGACAAACACGGATTAATTGTTAGGCAGCACGGTGGTTTAGTGATTAGCACTGTTGCCTCACAGCAGGAAGGTTCCTGGTTTGAAACCCATCAGGGGCCTTTCTGTGTGGAGTCTGCATGTTCTCCCTGTGCTTGTGTGGGTTTTCTCCAGGTACTCTGGTTTCCTCCCACAGTCCAAAAACATGTATGTCAGGTTGATTGGTGACTCTAAATTGCCCATAGGAGTGAGTGTGAGTGTGTGAGGTTGTTGGTCTCTATGTGGCCCTGTGATGGACTGGGGACCTGTCCAGGGTGGACCCCTGCCTTTCACCCAAAGAGAGCTGGGATAGGCTCCAGCAGGTCCCTGGAACCCTGAGCCAGGAAAAGCGGGTATAGAAGATGGATGGATGGATGGATGGCACCGGGAAAGAAACTGTCCTTGTGTCTGGTGCTTTTGGAGTACAATGTTCTGTAGCACCATCTAGAGGGGAGGAGTTCAAACAGTTTGTGACCAGGATGTGAGGGGTCTGCAGAAATCTCTGCCCTCCTCCTGACCCCTTAGGTCAGGGCTAGGCAACCTTCTTGAAGTGCTGTGCCATTATATTTTTTTATGGCAATCACTGTGTCATTTCACTAGAGCATTTTTTGGGGGGCGGTTCTTGTTTCTGGCATTTTACTCATTTTATGGAGGAGGCTAAATTGCAGAAACAGCAACATCATGACTTTACTGCAGGACTGTTGATTAGACTAAATTAGTTTGAGCTGAAAAATGCTAATAACCTGAAAATGAATATACATATGACACCCAGGGCTTGGGTTGATTTGTTTTAAAGGTTTTTGTACAATTTAAATTAACAGCAATAACAATAATCAAATCTCGCGCTTTTGTTTTGGCGGCCTTGCCGCCTCGTTTCCGGCCGTCCTCCATCTTGGCGCAGTTAACTTGACGCAGCGGAGCCGCAAACGGAGGCAGAGCGGATCAATTTGGAGCCACGGCGGCTGATCGGGATTATGCGGCGACACTGATTGCTGTATCGGTAAGAAACGCGGGGCCCCCGGGCACCGCACACCGACCCGGTTAACGAGTCGTTTGTCAGCTTTGACGCAGAGCGGCTAGCTTAGCGCCCGTGCTTCCCTGACAGACCTCCCCTCTTCCTTTGTTCGTTTGCGCCTTTTTTGCGCGGATGCGGGTTTTGTAAATACTGGCGCAATATGGCTGCCGTGTGAGGGCTGCAACCCAGTGCACGTCTTTTCACAGTCTGGCGCTAAAGCGGCAGGTAGAGACGACGGTAAACCGTGACCTCTGTGTGGTCATCTTCATCACAACAAACTGCGACTCGTCCGCTCAGCTGCAGCATGAATGAAACTTAGTGTGTGTGTGTGTGTGTGTGTGTGTGTTGTGTTTGGGTTCAGCCAACCAGATGTGTGGGGCTCAGGTGAGCTGCAGGCTGCTGACACCTGGTCCCACACAGACTAAACCCAATGATGTCATGGACTCATCATGTTGTAGAAATAGATAAATAAACGTGTCGGCCTGGTTCATGGTCCATGGCTCCTTGACCTCAGACCCCCAGTCTGGTCCCTGCAGGTACCCAGATCCAGGCCCTGGTGTCTCTCAGCTATACTACCCCCCCAGGACTCTCTGCTACCTACAGTCCTTCTGTTGTTATTCCAGCTTCTCTACCCTGTGTTGGCAAAGTCTGCTCCGTCAATGAGTCCCCCCTGCCACCTGGCCAAGGTCAGAAGAAGCCAGTAGTGGTTTCCAACAGCAGCCATGGAGGAGTCTCTGCAGCTCAAAGTGGGAACCAGTGGCTGCCAGAGCCAAGAGGCGGAGTTCTTTAGCCCAGAGAGAGTGGGACAAAGAAAGACCAACAACCAGGGTTAACATGGCTTTGGCTTTTTCACATGGAGAGACTTCAAAGCAGCCAAAGGACTCACATTGGATCCACATGGGGCCTTCTTCCTTCTGGATGTGTTAGCATCTAAAGCTAACCTGTTGGTTCTGGTAGCATTAGCCACCTAGCATGGTCCTGACTGGACCTTTGGACTGAATGGATCTGATGTGAGTGTGGGAGGAACTGGAGCTTTCGGTAACGTTAGTGCTTTGGGTCACATTAGCAGGAACCAGAGCGTCTACTGGACTGACACATTTACTCCGTCACCTAACGCTAGCTTTGGACTGGACACACAGGAAGGCGGGGCTTATGGTGGGAGTTAGTTTGGGTCATTAGACCCTGCAGAGGCTGAGGAGACATGAGGTTGGTTTTAAAAACTCTTTTCACTTTGACATTGTCCAGTTAAAACCAGCTTCATGATACTGGTAATCCAAGGGAGAGGATCTCTTTTTGTAATGTACTCTGGCCCCAGTCTCACCAGTGTACTCTGGTGTGGTCTTGGTCTTGTCATGGTCTATTGTGGTCTGGTTTGGTCTGCTGTAGTGTAGCGTTAGTTGCTGTGCCTGGTGCTGCAGCAGGTCTGTGGTTTGTGTTGCAGCTGTGGTTGTTGTTGTGCAGCCTGCAGCTCCTCAGACCTCCCCTTTACTCCATCACAGCTGCAAACATCAGGAGTGTGTTTCTGTGCGTTTCAGAGGGGAAGTCATCCTCACGGTAAAATTCTGCAGTAGCATGAGCAGCGCCTGTGCTGTTCGTGACCTTGTAAAACAGAATCCAGCTCCGGTTATCAGGAGATCCTCCCTCTGTTGCTGTTGGACTGGAATCTGTCCTGGTTTTTACAGATAATCTGGAGTCAGTGTGTCTGTTTTCGGAGAAGTAACTGAGCTTCAGTCAGGAGGTGATGACGTCATTTGGTGAGGTTGTTAGGGAGGATCCCATTCACCAAGAGAAATGAGGAATTTACGTTCGTTCAAACCGAGACATGAAAAGTCCTGCTGTGATCTTCAGGTTATGAATCCATTCACTCACTGGACACCAAGTTATTTTCAAATGTTTTTTAGGCACAAATTTAGGCAGAAAATTGTTATTGTCCTGAGGTGGTTATGGTCTCTCACACACACACACACACACACACACACACAAATATAATAAAGGCTAAATAATTGACATGTTCCTGCTGCTTAAAGAAAATAAAAATAAAAATAAACGACTCTTGTCCAAACAGATTCTCTGAATTCTGGACCACCCTGTAAATGGCTGAGTTGATGTTTGTCTTCTGGTTTCCCTCCTCAGGCTGAAAACACGTTTAGTCCATTGGCTGTGACGTCGCCTCGGTCTCCAGGATCTAGTCTGTACCCAGCCTGTATGCAGCCAGCCTAGGGCCCGGCCTAATTCCTGGTGTGCCTTCTTTCCCACCACCTCCTCCCTCCTTTCCCTACCCTTCTCCCAACCCCCTGCCCCCTCCCTCCATCCTCACCCATCCCTCAGTCTCCCAGAACCAGACTCCCAGCGTTTAGCCTGGACCGGCGGCCTGGCTGGCTGCCCCCCTAAAGGTGGATGAATGAAGACCCCATTCAAGAGCCCAGCGGCCCCGAGGCCCCGAGCGGACGGGGGTGAGTTACAGAAGAATAGTAGTGGAATCTAACTCAGTACATTTACTCAAGTGCAGTGTTTGAGGTATTAGTACTTTACTTGAGTATTTTCATTTTCTGCTGCTTCACACTTGGACGTTTATTGTTCTGCACAGCTGACTGGACTGAATGAAACAGTATTTTCTATTATTCAAAAAATCCTATAATTCATTTGCTAAACGCTGTAAAGAGAAAATCAGATTGTTAGAGAAGTGGAAGAGTCTGCCGTCTCTCCTGAACACACCACGATCAGTTCTTTTATTTTGTCGGGCCCCAGGCAAAATCCTGTCCCTTCATTAAGGAGGCAGGGACAAACGGAGGGAGGTGGTGAGTCCTTGAACGCACCATGATATGTGGTGTTTGTGTTTACAGGACATTCAGGTGTTTCTGCAAACATGATGAAGAAGAAGAACTCGCACAAGTAAGTGTGATGATCGGCAGCTTCCCTGAGCTTTGCTCCTGCAGTTACTCTCCTGTATTGTTTTCCTCTTTGCCTCCTTTGCTGGATTTTGGATTGTTTTCTTCATCTTTTCTCTTCTCACTCTGCAGAAAACAGAGGACCAGCGTTGGTCCCAGTAAGACTCTGGCTCAGCCCAGGAGGAACATTGTGGGCTGCAGGATCCAGCACATCTGGAAGGAAGGCAGTAAGTGGGATTTGAACAGCACTTCCACTTCTTTTGTTCAACTGCAGTGTCAGTTTGTGCTGGTTTGTTCAGGAGGCTTGTTCGGACGCGATTATATAAAACACGCTTTCCCTCAGGTACGTCATCTCAATGGAAGGGGACAGTCCTGGACCAAGTCCCTGTTAACCCCTCGCTCTACCTGATCAAATACGACGGCTTCGACTGCATCTACGGCCTGGAGCTGTATGGTGACGAGCGCGTGGTGGGGCTGGAGGTGCTGCCCGACAGAGTGGGTGAGGAAGCTACAATTCTCCGGTAGTGACAGAGAACCAGGTCTCTGTTGGGGATAGAGACATTTTAGATCCCGGCCTTTGTTTCTGATTCCCCTGGTCCCCCCAGTCAGTCCTTTAAAAATGTCAGTGTTAGGTAAATTCTTTTAACAAATAGACTCAGAGGACGAACTTCGGTAAGATCATATAGAAGTTTTACTTTCAAGCAGCAACAGTCACACAGCACCTTGGTACAGCATGAGGGTCACTGGCTGCTTGCAGCCCAACACATCAGTTTTCATGGAAATGCAAAAGGAGGTGATTTCTCACAGAAAGACAGAAAGACATCTGGGCCCTTATCAAATAGTCAAGGTCAGAGCAAACTGTGCTCACTGAGAGCAACAATTATATTTCCACAATACACAATAGGCCCCATTCAGAAGAGTTGCAGCTCTACTACAGTAAGGTGGATCAGGTCACAGGAGGGTAAACATTTTAATTTCTCTAACAGTCAGCTACGCCATGATGATGTAACAATACAAGCTCTCTGTCTGTGATTGGTGCAGCTCCAGCCCGTGTCAGCGACTCACTGCTGGCGGACACGATGATCGGCAAAGCTGTGGAGCACATGTTTGAGACGGAGGACGGGCCGAAGGAGGAGTGGAGGGGGATGGTACTGGCCCGAGCGCCCATCATGACCTCCTGGTTCTACATCACCTACGAGAAGGACCCGGTGCTGTACATGTACCAGCTGCTGGACGACTACAAGGAGGGAGACCTCCGCATCATGCCCGACTCCAGTGAGTGTTAAGGGACCCATACTGGTTCTACTGGTGCAGTGGTCACTGGTCAGTTTTACTACCAGAAACTGACAGCAACAAGTGACCCCTCTCCCTCTGTTTCCCTCTGCAGATGACAGCGTGACGACGGAGCGGGAGCCCGGCGAGGTGGTCGACAGTCTGGTGGGCAAACAGGTCGAGTACGCCAAAGAGGACGGCGGGAAGCGGTCGGGAATGGTCATCCACCAGGTGGAGGCCAAACCCTCAGTCTACTTCATCAAGTTTGACGACGACTTTCACATCTATGTCTACGACCTGGTCAAGACCTCCTAAGACCAGTCTGGGGCACCACTCCCCCAAAAAGACTTAGATCCACCACAACCCCCCACCCCGCCCACCCCACTGAAGAAAATTCATAACTGGGGTTTAAAACATCCCAAGACAGACGATACCATTTGACTTTTTTTTTTTTGGTGAAACTCCTTAAAAGCAGAAATAACTTAAGCCCCCAAAGAGACAAAAACTACAGTCCAGTTCAAGTCTTCAGAGGAGTCACACAGTTGTAGCCAATCCTTCAGCATTTTTCATGTTTCTTGTTGCTTCAAAAGCTCCAAAGACTGAAGACCCAGTGTTTTTGGAACAGTCTGTTAAATTCATTCGTGGTGACGAACAAAGACATGGTTAAAAAAAAAAAGAGGACGTTTGGTTTGAAAACCCGGCTTCTACAACCAGAGACCTGTGGGAGCTCAAACCTGAGACCCCTGCAGACATAAGCAGGTCTAACAGCACTGAAGACCCCAGCCCCTTCCTGATACCCTGTCAGGAAGGGGCTGGGGTGTGTGAGTCCGCTGGGGTTAATGAAGGGACGGGATTTCAGGAGAAACATCAACCCCAATCTAATCTGAACCATCTCCAGATGTTTATTGAAGTTGGACAGGTGGAACATGTCCAATCACAGACCATCCAGCTGACCCCGCCCCCTGCAGGTCACCTGTTGATAAAGAAAGATGCTGATTGAAAGAAAAATTGATAGACACAGTTCAAACCAGAGGTCACAGGCTCGTTGTTTGTGTTTTGTTCATTTGTATTTTCTTGTCTGTTCCTACATTTCCCAGAATCACTTTACATCAGACGCTCATAGACGCTCAGTTCTCGGCGAAACCTTCACTTTGTTTTTGTTTGGCTTCATCATTCGACCCAGAACGTCCTGTTCCTGGTTAACAGCTGGTCACAAGGTTCCCGCCTGGATTCAGTTTTATTTGGAATGCTAATGTTGCTAACAGGCTAATATCTTCTGTGTGTGAACAATCCAAACTGAGCTTGGTCCGTTGGGGTTTTCTGTCAGTCTTAGCTGTTCTGGTGCAGCCTCAGTTCCACTGATGTGGGTTTGGAGAAGGTTGATCCTTCGGCTGATGTTTTATAACAATTTTATATTTGTGCCAAAATGATTTTCAGGAACATACAAGATGGTCTTGAGCCTTAACAACCAGGACGATGACGCACCCACAAATAAAATGTTTGTTAAATCTTTGATGGAATCTGGTCCAGGTCGAAGGAGCCAGTCACAGCAGGAGTCCTCGTTTTTCATACTGGACCTTTTTAGGGAAGAAATTGACTTTAGCCAACTCTGTGTAGTATTTGTATGTTGTATATACAAATTTAGTAAAGTCATCTTTACACACATTTACATTTACACTTCAAAAGAAAGTGAGATACAAACTTGACAAGTGAAGAACAGAAGCAACAAATTTCAGCGCAGTCCTAAATCCTAAAATCGAGTGTTAACAGTCTGTCACACAGACACTTCAGTGCAGTGCAGATGTATTAGAACTCCAACCGTCATTATTCCAAAGGCTTTAAAACACAAAAATGTAGTCAAACGCAGATTTAAATGGACATTTATTTATTAATGTAAAGTTTTACTCAACATTTATATTTTATATTGTTCCAGCTGTGTTTTGCTTTTATGTTGTCATCATTGTGTTCGTTCAACAGCCGAAACAAACACCAGACTTAGAATGTGCTTATATCTGCTTACAGCTACATTATAGTGTGTTTCAAATAATCAATCCATATGTAAATGCTGCTTATAAATGGTCAACAGGGCTTAAAACAAAAGGTTTCCATGTTTGGTCTCTGTGGGAGCAGAGTGGGTGAAGGGACAAAAGATGATTTCCTAATGACAGCTAATGGAGGCGAAGTCAATCGGTCAGAACCAGGATGAAACCAAAATGTCGGTGCAGAAAATCAGTGAACGTACACATCACTAAACCTGAGGCTACGCTGAGCGCTGATTACTGATTGGTTGGACCCCTCCAGCCCATACATTTGTTGTTTTTAATCAGCTGCCACATACAGATCGCCTCGCTTCTTTGTTCAGTATCTGTTTTCTTCTTGTGTCCTGTGTAAACGGTAAAGAGCGCGGCAGCAGGAAGCTTGTGGCTTTTTACTGGTTTAAAACTTGAATTTAAACCAGAAACACAAAAGGTGATCACACCGAAAACATCTCACGTGCCTGAAGAAATTCAAAGCTCCAAAACAAAAAGATGAAAAAGATGATAAAGACGTTTCCGAAGCAGTGGATTGTCATTCTGGATCCCACAGATTTTTGTCCCAGTTAGTCCGTGGTGTGGGTTCCTGTCTTCAGGCCGGTGAAGATGATGATGATGATGTTTGGGCTGTAGCGATGGGGGAAATAAAACCAGTGTCTGGGTGGATCTTTGGGCTCCGTGATGTGGACGTCAGTAGTCATATTCATATTCCACAGAGGAACCTTTATCAGTAGTGTGTGTTTGGAGAATATGAGTGTGTGTGCTGTCGATCGGCCCTGTTCAGAGCAGTGTTGTTTTTGCATGCCTATATAGCTCAGTGTAAATCGACGTGAGTTGCATGTCTGTGTAGTTTTCAGTTGTTTGGCTGAATTCCGTCTGTTGTGGCTTCGGGTGCCTTTTGTTTCATTTCTCTTCCTTTCCCGTTTTGTACCGTGTGTCCAGAGGCTGGTATTTTTGAGGAGCAAAAGAAAAACAAAGATGTCCCTCCACAAACAGCTGACGGCAGTTATCAGGTGGAAACAGGTGAAGCTGTAAACGGCTGATGACGGCCGTGACATCTGTTTTTGGGTGGACTGTCCCTTTAAAGAGTGCCAACTACAGATGCCAGTGTTGTACAGCAGTGAAACGCTGACACTATTTACTAAAATAAACATTTCTGTTTTTTCACTGGTGAGTCTGTCAGTTCTTCCACAGTCTGCCCCACGTTGACTGAACTTATATTTGACAATAAACACACGTTTCATTTCACACAATATGAGTTTGCCTTTTAAACACTCATTAAATTACTGCAGACCAAGGACCTCAGCTCTGTTAAAGACCTGCAGGCTCATGGTTAACACTAGTACAGAGGCTTGGTCCTGCACCAACGTCTCCAAACACACAACTGTTCAAACAGAGCAACACAAAACCAGGTCTGTGTCCCCAGTGCATTCTGGGAGGGCTCCCAGCATGCCTATCAAATGTACCTTTACTCACTTGATCCAAACTCAGTAAATGTTCTCAACCCTTTTGTCTTTTGTAAAGCACAATGCAGGAAAACCTCATCCATTAAAAAAAGCAGGAACGTTTCTTACTTGGTGTTGTTTTCCTCCGGAGCACCAGGCGTCGCTGTTCCTTCAGTTTAACAGCGATCCTTCCCACAATGCATCAGTCCAGGACCGACGACAAGCCTCGGCTTTAGCAGCTGTACTTTATAACAAAACATGGAAACACACCAATGACGTGAGACTTTGTTTGTCTCTACATCATAAACAAAAACAAACGGAGCCGTGGTCGGTGACACCGTCAGTCAGACAGCTGGAGCGGCGGTACAGAACCGCCCGGCGCCATGTTCGAGTCCTGATCCTTCGGTTCATGAAAATGATGATCGGTTTATTCACGGTGTGTCCGTGACAGGTGCTGCCTCACCTTGTTACGCTCTGCGCCTCAGCCCATCTGATCCTGAACCGGAGAACCGGCAGATGTGTCAGGGATCCAGATGTGTCAGGAGCTCAGGTGTTAATGTCAGTAAAAAAAAAAAAAAAAAACAAAGTCCACTGACACCATGTTCATGTTCACCTCACTAATTAAACCACATTTAATTAACTCAACTTTCTTTATTCACTAGTTTGATTTCAAATAAAAAACGCAAAAACACAATTATGTCACGTGCAGAAACGCGTTTTTCTTATTCTTTGGGTTTTAAGGTGACATTTTCGTTTCAAAGCGGATTAAATTATTTAAAAAATAAATTATAAATAAATACATTTATAAATTATGTTTTGTTTTGTGCAGTGTTTCGCATCGCGAGACTTTTGTTTGCTTTAAATAAATAAAGTTTTTGTAAGTCTCGCGATACTTCCGGACTCAGCAAAGCCCGAAATCTCGTACGGAGGTGCTAACAAAGATGGTGGCTCCCTGAATGTCCATGTGACTGCGCGTCCAGAAACTGCTTCAAAACTTCACACCCTCTTGTTTTTCATCGTTAAACCAAACAAACTCGGCGGCGAAGCTGAAAAGCACCAACCGAAGATGCAACACGACGACGTATGTGTCAGAAATGAACGTTAGCTGCTAATCAGCTCATGCTAATTTGCTCGTGCTAATGTGAGCTCACCGGTAACCGTGAGAAAGTCGTTAGATCTGCGTTTTTCGTCGTCACTTATCGTTTAGCAGCGAACAATAGTGTATTTTATTGACGACATATGATGTTAATGTTAAAGAATTATCTTAAATCACCGTTTGGAGCTCGGTGCTCAGACATGGCCCCGAACTTCACTGTAAACATGTCGTTTTTAATATTAAAATGATTTTTCTCTGAAAAATATCATCGCACGAACACGAGTGAAAACACAGAGTGGTGGGAAATTGTGCGGACTTGGTTTCGGCATCATCTCAAATTGTTAATGTCAATATTAACTTTGCTTCCTGCAGGTGATCTGGGACATCGTAGGAAACAAGCAGTTCTGCTCCTTCAAAGTAAAGTAAGTGTCAGTGTTTCCGCTGAGGCTCAATAACAAAAACACAGGAAGTCACAGGCCTGTGTCAAAGTCCAACACTGTGATGTTTGTGTTTTTTGGACTTATGTTTGCAAATCTGTCTATTTCTCTACAATAACTTGTGTGTTTGACTGAATGAGAACAGGCGTCTGTGACTTTGTGGTCGATCAGTGAAAACTGAAGCGTTAGAGTGAATTTGTTCTCTCATCCCTGCGTCCAGGACGAAGAGTCAGAGCTTCTGTCGTAATGAATACAACATCACGGGGCTGTGCAACCGCTCGTCCTGTCCGCTGGCCAACAGCCAGTACGCCACCATCCGCGAGGAGAAAGGTAGAGTGTTCATACGCTCACATCTGGAAACACGATGGACAAACAGAGTCTGTTTCCAGCTGTGGCACAAAAACAAGAGAAAAGGGCCACAATCACATGTCACAGACAGGTGGTTTCAAATGTTTCAGCAGCTTCACCTCTGCTGGCTGAAGCTGTGGAAACCAGTTGCTGAAGGGATCTGGAAATAATGATGTCGTCTGTGTTTTTAGTGATCCAAACATCAACCAGAGGGAGTGAGGGGAAAGTAACGCGGTGAATCAGAACGTTAATGATGCTGTTTTCTCTTCAGGTCAGTGTTTTCTCTACATGAAGGTGATCGAGAGAGCAGCTTTTCCTGCCAAGATGTGGGAGAAGGTGAGCGACAGGCTTTGGCTGCTTTTCATGTCTGAAAATGGACTTTCTCCTGCTGGTTGAATATTTTAACTGTGTGTTTGTGCAGGTGAAGCTCAGTAAAAACTACGAGAAAGCTCTGGAACAGATTGACGAGAATTTGATTTACTGGCCTCGATTCATCAGACACAAATGCAAACAGAGATTCACCAAAATTACGCAGTACCTGATCCGAATGCGCAAACTGGTCCTCAAGAGACAGTAAGTACCGTGTTAAAATACTAGAACATACTGCGTCAGTGTTGTACAATACTGTGTGGTGGAAGCTCCATTAGAAATACAGATGTGCGTTTCAGTCTGTGTCAGCCTGCAGGAGATTAATATGGCTCAGATAATGAAGTTTGACCGACTGTTGACTCTGTTTTCAGGAGGAAGTTGGTTCCCCTCAGCAGGAAGGTGGAGCAGAGAGAGAAGAGGAAAGAGGTGAGTTACCAACACAAACCCCATCATGTGAGCTCATGAGCAGGCTCAGACATTAAGGCTGAGTTAACCTGCTCTATTTCCTCTTCCTGTGTGTAGGAAAAAGCTCTGATTGCTGCTCAGCTGGATAACGCCATCGAGAAGGAGCTGCTGGAGAGACTCAAACAGGGAACGGTACGATTTCTTATCCACAAGGCTCCACTGTTCTTCTGGCTTGTTGTAGATTAGATTATAACATATCTAGATAATATTATCTAAAGCATTTTGATTTTCTAACAGTGCGACTGAGTCGTGTGTGAAATGTTTTCTTGTGTTAATAAACAGTATGGAGACATCTACAACTTCCCGGTCCACGCCTTCGACAGAGCTCTGGAGCAGCAGGACGAGGAGAGCGAGTCGGAGTCTGAGGAGGAAGAAGAGGAGGAGGAGGACGAGGTGATGAAGGACACTTTCATTATAGACAGACGTGTTGTTTCTGGATGCAGTTTGGACACAAACATGTTTCTGTCTGCGCAGGATGTCGGGAAGAGAGAGTTTGTCGCAGAAGAAGAAGTGGAGGAGAGCGACCTGAGCGACTTCGAGGTAAATGTAACGTGAAATAATGAAAGTTGTCTTTGAACGTTTTCATCTTAAGGTTTTTGGGTTTCTTCTCTCAGGACATGAACAAACTGAAGACGAGCAGCGACGAGGAGGAAGAGGAAAAGTCCAGTGAAGAAGAGGAGGAGGAAGAGATGGAGGTGGAGGCCTCCAGCTCCAAAGGCAAGTCTCCGGCAAACGGCTCAGCGGCGAGGAAGAAGCGAGCCTACGTGGAAATCGAGTACGAGCGGGAGACAGAGCCCGCCCCTAAGAACAGAGTCTCGTCATGATGTCACATCCCCTCAGCTGTCAATCAAACTGAGACTCTAGTGAGGACCTGATCCTCCATGTTTCACTGGCCTGCAGTCTTCTGTTCATCACTGAGGGATGTCGACTCTGAAACTCAGACTCTGGCCACATTCTCTCACCAGGTACTTTCACTCTGGTGTGTGGGTTTCTTAAAGTCCTGGGTCCTGGAAGTCTCTGAACCCACTGTCCACATCCACAGTTTTGAAACTGTTGAGTGTCATGGCTGCTCGAAATAGCCCGACTCCATTTGAAGGACCAGTTTGACCAAAATCAGAGTTTTAGAGTCCCACTTTACAGATTTGTCCCTGAGGTTTCTGCCTTTCTCACAGAAAGTACGTCCACTAATCAAAACAAACATAATAAAATGGTATTAATAGAATAAAGATAAAGGTATGTGGAATTATTATAAAAAACAAATAGCAGCATGTTCCAGGTCTGGATTTCTTCGCAGTAGAGAACAAGTTTCTGGAGTATCAGAAAACTCATGTCCATGTGCCTGTTGTGACAGAAATGAAAACTGGAAAGTGTTTTTGTTTGTTTTCCAATCGGCTGCACGAGGACGCAGTGCGACAGTTCATACATTTATATGTTTAACCTGCAAAATGAACAGAAAAGTCTGGAGATATCAGTTTATTTTCCTACAGAGGCGTTTTAAACGTGAAGCTCGGTTTGTTCAGAGGAAACTGATCTGGACAAACTGCCTCATGTCTGTTTTGTTAAATATTAAACTCAGAAATGAGCTTTGAAAATCATCAGCACAAAGTAAAAGACGACCATGTGAATAAAGATTTAAAAATTTGGATAGAAATGTTTCTCAACATTGAATTTTTATGTAACTGAACTTTTGGATGTTTTTCTGTGAAGTTTGGAAAAAAAAAACTTTTGGGTCAGTGGAAGCTGAGTATTTTTTTTCTTAAAGTAATTTTTACATTGATGGTGAGTTGAGGTTTAACTTTCTAGCAGGCTGCAGCAGCAGTGGATAAAAACTGGAAGCCGAGTCACCAGCGTATGTACAGTATATATATATATTTTATTTACAAATAACTGAATCCCCGTGGTCGTACAGTGAAAGGTACAGCTGAAGAAAATCATCACAGATTTAGAATATAAATAGTCAAAGAATCACAATAAGCACGTTTGTTATGTTGGCAGACACAAAACCAAGAGGAACAAAATAAAAGAATCAAATGTACAGAGCACGTTAAAGCCAGACGCCGGATGGAACCGGACAAAGAAAAATGTTTGATTCAAAATGCTGATTCTGCTACAGACACTAAATAATTGAATAACTGGGCAGCTCAGAAACGTCCGTTAAAATACTAACACTTCTCCTTATTAAAAGAAACCTGGCTGTTCTTTAAAGATCATTGTGGACGCCTCAAATTTAGGAACTGAACATCAGGGCAAACATCTTTAGCCTCAATATTTTGAGTTAAACGGCGACATCTGTTTGTCGCTTTTTAACGTTTGTATAGTTGCATGTTTTCCTTTGGTGAGGAAAAGCTTAAGGCGACGGTACAACGAAACCTAAACAGTTGACTTTTTAGGTCCAGTGATGACTCCTGGACTTTTGTGACGCGTTGGTCCCCTTAAATTTCAAAACACAACAGTTTTTGTCTTTCTTTAAAAACCAAACAAAACAAATTCACTGTGCAGGTTAATACGTGATAGAAAGCAACAGGATGATTGGAAACCTGTTTATTGTTTTCTTTAACAGAGACGAGGGAATCATTCATGATCAATCAGTTAGAGAAGGCGACTGTCAAACAAAGAGTCAATCCTCATTCAGGCCGATTTAAAAACCAGATTCTGTGTCCGACGTGTCCTCAGTTAAAGGATCCTTTAACTGAGGACACGCCAAACGCAGGTTACACTTCTGCTTTAACATGGGGGCAACCGCAGTATCAGAGGGTCAGAGATCGAAGCAAACAAAGCAGGAAAATGGCTTGTCCTTTAAAATTCAAAACATAAGGACTTTATTCAAACTTCCAGCAAAACAGTTCAGAGTCCCAGAGGGACAAACGTCACTTAGTTCAAGTTGAGCTTTAACTCTATAAACATCTGATCTGCCTCAGCATTTCCTCTCTTGATTAAATGTGAGAGTAACAATCCAACTGATGGCTTAAGGTAAATAGAATTGTGATCAACTTAATCAATCGGTTATATAATAACTGGGAAACCGATACAGACGTTTGTCACATCTGGGACAGTTCTCAGGATTTTATTTCTCCCCACGTCCCTCCTGCACCGAGGCAGACGCTTTAGTGTAACTCCGACTTTAGTCCACGAGAAATGTATCAGGTTGACGCTGCATTAGTTGATTTTACTTTTAAAACACAGAATCGATGATTTCAACATTATGTCAGAAGAAAGTGCAGCTTTAAAATATGTGACGAGAAAAAAAAAACAAAACATGAACAGCTGATGTTTCTGCTGCGAGTTAATGCTGGAACGTTTCTTCAGGAACAAACTTCACTGAATGAACATCGTTGGAAGGCGTAAGTTCATGTTCTACGTTTGCTGTGAGAAGCTAAGACGTGACGGTGTACTTTAGCTAACCAGTCATGCATTCAAGTAAAGTGTCACCCCAGCCTGACATCGAAAACACAACCAGGCAGTAATAAATTAGTCTCAAAATGCACTTAACCAGGAGAGAGACAACAAATGGCCACTAGGTGGTGCTGTGACATCCAAAATATACTGCATCTCTGTTGGGTTAAAAATAAATCAACAGCAGGAATAAGAAAAATGTTTTAAAATCCTGAACCTGGGATCCGCTGAGGGACCAGTAGTGACATTCTGGTTCAGGCAATGCATCTCTACAGAGGGATCAATATTCAATAGGTCAGATCTATTTAGCTAACATATTGCAGAATAAAAGGCAAATGAGGAGTTGGGGTTCCTCTGTGTGAATGTTTGTTAGAGCTCCTCAAGGGTCCACTAAGTTCCTGGAGACCTGACCCACGTAGGGCCAGGTCTAGATTCAGTGTCATTGGAGTTTTTCTCCGCCCAGGAACTTTACAGCTCGTGACCTTTTGAAACTAACTTTGTTGGATTTCCATGGGCCAGTTTCAGATTAGGTCTAAAATTTTGGACCCGTGAAGACCTCTAATGGTTCTGTAATGCTGCACATATAAACATCTGTCTTCACCCTGGACCTTTGTGCAATGAGATCTTAGTTCTTATGTCCCCATTTCTGGTCTTTTCCAGTCCGGATGTCATGCTGGAATTAAAGGACCCTCCAGTGATGTGGTCACACTAGTTTAAAGTGGACTAATGCTTTTAGTATTGCACTCAGAGAACTTGAGAGAATTGTTAAAGAACAACTGGTCAAAAGTGAAGCAGCAGAGGCTGAAATATCCAGATGTTTATAAAGTAATACGGGTCGAACCTGCCAAAGTATCTGACCCTTGTACAAAGATCACTGGAGTGTCCTTTTATCCTGCTTTTAAGTGGGTGGACCGGAGAATGCCCCCAGAGACACATTTAACCACAGCAATGTTGTAAATGTGATGGGTGTTAGATTAAACCCAAGGTTCTGGCAGGCAGCTGAACGGGCCGTGTGCTTTGTCAGGGAACAAATGAGACTTTAGCAGAGAAACAAACGTTTTCTGTGACGTCCCAAACCCACAGGCAGGTGTGGACGTCTGAAGCCAGAACTATGAAGAACATTTAACAAATGATTGGACCTTGAACACGTATTTAAACAGAAATGTCATATCAAAAAGAGAATGTCAGTTTAGGGACCATCAAACTACAACTAAATTTGACTTTAAGGTCTAGATTTGCAGATATGGCCTGGAAGTGGTCCTTGATTTGGACTGACGGGTCCAGTTTGAGCCGAGGGTCAGTCCACAGGAATGTCCAGATTTGGAATTCGTGCAGTTCAGTTATAGAAGGAGGTTTGTCTGAATTTGATGACTTTTTTTTTTCTCTAGGAAATCGGTGTGTCACATTTGAGACAACAGGAGGTCCAAATCTGTTCTGGTCTTAGAACAGTCCAGCTCGGTCTCCCTTTGGAGTGAAGGCAGTTTGAGTTTGAACCCAGGACAGTTTAAGTGCCCTACTGGTTCATCTACATTTTGGTGGTTTGTGCTGGAGGTTCATCAGGATTTGGAGCCAGATGTTTGGAGAGTGGTTCAGTCTTGGGAAGAGTTTCTCTGGTGATGGACTCTAGAATGGACCCTACTCTAAGTGCTGTGCTGTTCCAGTTTCAGACATGTACCTTTATTTGTCTATTGGGTTATCAGGGTTTGAGACCAGTGCAGTCTAAACTGTGGACAACCTTTACTCCAGTCTGGTCCATCTTAAACCCAGACTCTAGAAACCACAATTTAGAACAAAACTAACCCGCTCGGGGCATTCTGGATTGAGGCCTTTCTTTATTTGTATCTTGTATTTAGACAACCCCTGATCGTGTGGGAACAACAGTGGTGGCTCAGGTTGGCCCGGGTGTGCCTGCATATAAGCTTAAGCTGATCTGGATTGTGAGTGAGAATGGGACTGACATAATCTGGATCTGGACCAAAAGTGGTCAGGATTTATACAGAGGGGTTAATTCTGTGCAGTTATTGATCCATTTTAGGTCTAAGATGGTCCTGAGCTGAGAAATGACCAATATTGATCTAAATTTCAAAGTGGTCCAATACTCTAGATCATGTGGGGTTTCTGGATTCAGTTGGGGTTATTCCAATTCACCCAAACCTTGAAGGAGTAGATTGGTTAGAGTTTAAACTCGGTCTTGATCTGACAACAGGTGGTTGGGACTGTGCCTCTGCTATGTTAAATATAACCCAGTTAAACCTTATTGGACTCACTCTGGATAGAAGATGCATGTTAGTCCTGGAGGAGAGGGGATCTCTGTGTACTGTCTCTGTCTGCCCGTCTTTCCGTTTCAGGGGTCCAAAGCTTCCGTCTGTGGTTAGCAGCTGCAGCCCTCTTTGGCCGGCTGGCTGTCGGCATTCAGACGCCCGCCTTGTGGTGCTGACGGTTTGTGTTGGACTCCAGACTCTGCAGCGTTCAGGTCCAGACTGCCATCCTGGATGTTCTGGTAGATCCTCTTCGCTGCCTCCAAGAAGGCCTCCTCCACGTTCTCCCCTCTGCAGGAAAAGGGTGTTAACAAAAGTACTTTTGAAAATCAAACATTGACGCTGAAACACTAAAACTGAGTGTTGTGAAACAGTTTTCCACGTCGTTGCTGTACAACAACACCATGAATCTGCACATTTAGAAAGTCGGACTTGGGGCTGAAGATGCCTGGTCGGTGACTGTTTGACGTGTATGTGGTTGTACTTACGTCTTGGCACTGGCCTCTAGAAACAGCAAACCTGAGGAAAAACAGGACACAGATGAGAACCTGTCTGGTCTTCAGCATCTTCTGCCACTGATTGTTGTGTTTTTACCGTTTTCTTCAGCAAATTGTTTGGCCTCTTCGTACGTCACGTCTCTCTGAGCCTCCAGGTCGGCCTTGTTGCCGATCAGAATAATCACCTGAAACACGTTTATTAAATATCTAAAATACTTCGAACTGCAAAAGTGACAACATGAGCAGACACAGGAAGATGTGATCACAACTGTTTTGACTTTCTGCACAAATCCCAGCACAGACCAATAAACTAAACCAGGGTCTGGATTCACACACATTATGCCTTTCAGATATCAATAATACATATTCACTTTGTAATAGAGTTCATTGCTTTTTATTGATCCGTTTTCATTTTGATGTTTTTGTTGATCACAGTGAAAGAGCCAAGTTCCTTCCTCTTTGATTCAGTAAAAAACAACAGAACATCATCATTTCTCCACGTACTAAAACCTTTGCTGTCAACTGCATCTTTCACAGTGTTGCTAGGTAACGCTAACCTGTAACACGCAGCAGGATCACCTGGAAATACATCGTGGTAAAAGCACAGAAACAGTGAACTCCATTGGACAGTACGGAATGATAGTGCAGGTTTACAGGATAAGATTCACACATTCTCACTCAGTGGTTTTGAGGTCTGCAGTTTTAACACACCGGTTCTCCATTTACCAGTTACCAACTATAAACTCGACACGACAGCATCATACACAGTTAGTCAAAAACACCTTCAGGGGAAAAGCATTGAGCTGCTCAGTCTAAGCATCAGCCTGAACCAACAAGAGCTTGTTACTACACCAACAGTGTATTTTGTAGCCTATATTTGCATATAGCACATATTTGGTGAGGCAGTAGTACTTTCATATGTGGTGACAGGAAGTGAATACTCACTGTGTTTGGGTTGGTCAGGTTCCTGGCGTCTGTCAGCCAGCTGCTCAGGTGGTTATAGGTACTTCTCCTACGCACAAACAGGAACGACACAAGAACAAATGACAACAACCTCAAATGCACCGACTCTGACTCCTCTATCAACTCACTGTCATCGCTACCTGGTGATGTCATAGACCATGAGGGCCCCAGCGGCCCCTCTGTAGTAGGACCTGGTGACGGCCCTGAACCGCTCCTGACCGGCTGTGTCCCAGATCTGCAGCTTTACCTTCTGACCGTGGACCTCCATGATCCTTGTCCCAAACTCTACCCCAATGGTGTGAGGACAGTCGGCCATGACTACACACACACACACACACACACACACACACACACACACACACACACACACACACACACACACACACACACACACAATGTCAATATTAGCAGTGAAAACCCAGGAGTTGAACAAATACAGTAACTCTAAATTAGAGACACTGGGCTCCCTGGCACACACATGTAAAAGCAGCACAGGAGCCAGACCCCCCCAGACCAGAAGAGACTGTAGTAGTTTTGTGTCTCTATTGTATCCAGTCATACTAATTTTGCACCGTTTTGTCGTCGTTCTGCATCTTTTTGTTCATGTTACTTGTCTCTGTGGCCGATTGTACTTGTGTTTGAAAGGCTGACTCAACATTATCTCACAGATCTGATCCATGTGATCCAGGTTCACTCAAACGTGGCAGGATTCCAACATAATGAGGTATACAGATTGTTCTGCATTATTTTCAATATTGATTTTTTTGTCCATTATATTTGTAAAGTGTCAGAAAATGTGCCACAGCTCAAGGTGATGTTTTATGACTCGTGGTCCCTGGACGGATGCATTATTGGCCATTCCAGTGAAATGGAACCCCCACATGACTGGGGGTTTCTAAAACACTAGTCTGAAGCCAGAAACAGGTGCAGAGCAGCAGCAGAGAAAAACAGAAGAAAAGAGACTCACATTTTTTCTCTGTGAACTGGTGCAGCAGACAAGATTTCCCTACACCCATATCACCTGGAAAAAAGTATTTGATATTATTAATAACACAGTAAAAAGATACGGTCTGAATGAGGACTTTTCACTGTATTTACATCAGGTTCCTCCTGTGGTCCTAATCACAAAACTCCTTGGATGACTATGATTTAATCCATTTGCATTGTCACCTGCTGTTTTTATTATTTCAACTTTGGTAACTTCAATAGATAAACAAACTGAGTTGACTACTGTTTTTTCACTGTCACAAGAAACAAAAATATGTTGATTGTTTCTTTCACTTTTGTGGACAGCTCTAAATACTACAATACCCATGAGTCTCAGCGGTTGTTTCTACTGAAAAGTAGTAGTGAATTAGTTTCGTAACAGACTAATATGGCAGTTATTTCTCCATTTAACTGGATTCTTATTAAAGGAACAAAATCTATCAATACACATATTTATCCTCATCCTGTGTGTGTGTGTGTGTGTGTGTGTGTCAACGTACACAGTTTTAATGACACAGCATCTGTCAGTGTCCAGCTGATTAATCTGTATAATTATTGTCTGGTAACATGTTTTGTGAATAAATAAATGCTGTATTCTGTTTACTGATTAGTGGCTGAATAGAAAATGACTTCTGCATATGGTTCTGGTCTTCAGAGCAGAGGTCTGACTTCAGTTGTAGTCCCAGACACAAACGGCTCCACCTCACCCCAACAGACAAATCCTGCTACGGCAGTAACGCGCGTTTAACAAGAACCTGATGATAAACTGTCTAAGAGAAAACAACTTTAAAGTAAAAAGTCCTGACTATAGCAAGATTATACTTGTAAAGGAGTATTTTTACAGTGTTGTAGTATAATGTGAGGTACTCACCGATGATGATGTATTTGAAGATGTAGGAGTAGTTGTAAGGTGCGGCTGTCATCGTGACACTGAGGAGAAAACCAGGAGCAAACGGTCATTAAAACCAAACTCAGAGTCCACAGCGGGTCCGACCGGACTCTGTCTCTGCTGAATCTCAGGTCAAACAACCAAAACTCAGTTTAATGAACCGACAAAGGAAGCAGCAGGCTAAGCTAACCCAGCTACAGCTACACACCGAGCTCAGCTTTAGCACTAGCTCTGGACCCGGAGACAGTCGAGCAGGGCGAAGCGGCCACATTTAGCAAAGCCTCCATCAGCTGACTAACCCCCACCCAGACAGAACCTCTAATTCCGCCTGTTAGCTCACCGTTAGCTCACCGTTAGCTTACTGTTAGCTCGCCGTTAGCTCTATAGCTAGCGGCTAACAGCTGAAGCTCTGTCTACGCCTTGCTAACAGCTAACGGCTAACAGCAGGACGCCACTTTCACCAAGACTAACAACAAAAACAATCCAAGATTAACCCGGACAAAGAGTCTGGGTAATAGACCCTGTTGTTTTACCTTGGGCCCGGGTGTCTGTCTGTCCTGTAAACCTGGTTAAACCGCTGGTTAGGCAGATAGTTATATTTGTTGGCTGCTTAGCCTGTTCAGCCGTCAGGGGAACCTGTAACCTCTTCCGCGATTCTTCCTCGCCCCGAGAAAAGAGGAAACATCGCGAGACTTACAAGTTTCTACCGCCACTCAGTGGGCTAAAATATAAATTAAATATTAATAAATTAATTGAGTAAATAAATTGTATAGTCTTCACTCATCCACAGATCCAAACTTTAACCCCCCGAAAAAAAAACAAGTTTGTCGGTAGATGAAAATTCATTCACTGGATGTACTGACTGAATGTATGAATAATACTGAATGACATGAACTGAATACTGAATATAAAATCTAATAATATAATGATGATGATGAACCATGTTCTGGAGTTCCAGTACAGTATTTGTGATTAGAAATAATGATCTCCTTGGAAAAATATAACATAAAAGGTCATTACTGGGTGTAAAGTGTGTCTGCAACACAAAAGTGAAGGGGACATTCCCTGTTGTTGTTGGTCTGCACATGGGATTTGTTAAATATCTGCCAACATTAAACTGGTTTAACTTGCAGTTTGTTCACATGTGGGTGTTGTTTTTGACTCTCTCTTCATACATAATGAGTGTTGGCCCGTCCTCCTCTCCTCCCTCGTGTGTTGATGTCAACAGAGGCAGGACTTCACTGTCAGAGCTGAAGCTGCTTCACACAGAGCAGGGAGACAGTTTGGTGAAAGGAGAACAGAAGGAAATCTGTTGTTTGGATGGTCTGGATTCTTCAGCAGAGATATGAGACTGAAG
The DNA here is from genome assembly GCF_900324485.2 of Mastacembelus armatus. NCBI lineage: Eukaryota > Metazoa > Chordata > Actinopteri > Synbranchiformes > Mastacembelidae > Mastacembelus > Mastacembelus armatus. The sequence goes on along the minus strand of NC_046641.1, from coordinate 25,069,655 downwards.
ATCAGCAGCTACTGAGACAACAAACAGACATGGACAAACAGAAAGGTACAGTGGTCGCTTCATAACACAACTACAGAAATACTACAAGAAAGAGGAATATGGAAACACAGGAGTAACGTGTTCACACTGCAGGAGACCAATGAAAGAAGTACACGGACTAAAAAACCCATAACAAATGAAATTTTCATCTGAAAAACATTTTGCATGTGCAACACAAATGCATATTTAGAGATTTTGATTTTTTTCAGTATTTGCCTAAAACTGTAGTTTTCAAGAAACAAGTGGAAAAGAGGCAGATGAGTCCACACATACGTCATTTAATGTGAAATAGATGTCACACTGGCTAAAGTGCGATGGTGCCAAATGCTGACTATTTAGTTTAGAGATAACATGTTTAAAATCAAATGATTCGGGTCTGACATTTACCACATGTCCATGAGTTTAATGTCAAATTTTACAGTTCACACCTGAAAACACACGTTTTACTTTTCTTTTTTAAAAGGGACTGAAAGTGGATTGTGTTGTTACAGGTTATGCCTCAACCTCGGGAAGTAAACTACTAAAGCTGATGAATTACTGCTAAAAAAACTATTATTATTCAACTGCTCCAGATGTGATCACCCCATTAAGCTGCTGTTGTTATCAGTTGTTATCAGACATATAGGGGCCAACTGCACCTACCAGCAGGCCGGAAGGCGTATGTCATGGATATAAGTCAAAGATAAGCGCCCTCTAGAGGCCGTGGTAACAGTGACAGGAGTACAAGTCACTATTGATGAATTTGTTTAAAAAAAGATGTACAATAAAGATCCAGTGTACTGTGCTGTAGACGAGGTGGAGTAGGGCCCTACCAGCCCACAGTTATGGTCCTGAACACAACTGATAACAGCCATTTAATGGTGCGATAACGTTGGATTAAGGGGTATAGGTCTGTTTACTGGTGTTGTGCTGTCAGGACTTTTCATCTGCTGACTGAACTTAAACTAGTTTAGCAGGGAAATGGGGTGACGGGTCCTTAACAGTGTAAAGTTCTGTTCACATCCTCACTCATCAAAAAGCAGTCTTGTGCCCCTTAAAGGGGTCCCAACCCCTAGTTTGGGAACCACCACTGTATGGCCTGTGGTTAGGAAGTGTGTTGACAATAGTTTCACTCCGGACTGAAGTGTCGGGCAGTGATCCTGCTTTGGTCTATGCGTGGACTCTTTATCACTCGGATGGTATGTTAACTGCAGCGACACAACAATCGGAAACACTCGTCTGTCCTCCTCCATCGTCCTTCCTCCTCCTCCTCCTCCTCCTCCTCCTCCTCATCACTTCCTCCTGCAGCCCTCAGGAGACTGAGCTAATAGACTGTTTAGATTCAGACTGTGCCCGACAATCTCAGCATTTTTCTGCCGTTACAGAGCTTTGACTTCAGGTTCATGACTACACGCAGCATGTTAGTCTCTATTCACAGACGGAAACGCCACAGAAGTATTTAGGTATTTAGTTTGGCCGTACTGAAAATGTACTCAGGCATTTATATTTTATGTTACTTTATACTTCGACTCCAGTACAGTTTACTGAAGGTGCTGTACATTTCACTTCATACAGCTGTAAATAAACAGGCTTATGGGATATAACACGTTGTTAATTAGGAATACCTGTGTGTACTTCTACTACTGATACATTCACTACATAAAGCTGATAATACTTGTGTACTTTTACTGTGATACCTCAACTTCATGACACTGACAGTGTTTGTGTACTGCTACCCAGTGGTATATAAAGTACTTCAAATTAGAAGTATATAAGGTAGTTAACGTCAGCTACCCAGTGGTATATAAAGTACTTCAAATTAGAAGTATATATGGTAGTTAACGTCAGCTACCCGGCGGTATATAAAGTACTTCAAATTAGAAGTATATAAGGTAGTTAACGTCAGCTACCCAGCGGTATATAAAGTACTTCAAATTAGAAGTATATAAGGTAGTTAACGTCAGCTACCCAGCGGTATATAAAGTACTTCAAATCAGAAGTATATAAGGTAGTTAACGTCAGCTACCCAGCAGTATATAAAGTACTTCAAATTAGAAGTATATAAGGTAGTTAACGTCAGCTACCCAGCGGTATATAAAGTACTTCAAATTAGAAGTATATAAGGTAGTTAACGTCAGCTACCCAGCGGTATATAAAGTACTTCAAATTAGAAGTATATAAGGTAGTTAACGTCAGCTACCCAGCGGTATATAAAGTACTTCAAATTAGAAGTATATAAGGTAGTTAACGTCAGATACCCAGCGGTATATAAAGTACTTCAAATTAGAAGTATATAAGGTAGTTAACGTCAGCTACCCAGTGGTATATAAAGTACTTCAAATTAGAAGTATATATGGTAGTTAACGTCAGCAACCCGGCGGTATATAAAGTACTTCAAATTAGAAGTATATAAGGTAGTTAACGTCAGCTACCCAGCGGTATATAAAGTACTTCAAATTAGAAGTATATAAGGTAGTTAACGTCAGCTACCCAGCGGTATATAAAGTACTTCAAATTAGAAGTATATAAGGTAGGTAACGTCAGCTACCCAGTGGTATATAAAGTACTTCAAATTAGAAGTATATAAGGTAGTTAACGTCAGCTACCCAGTGGTATATAAAGTACTTCAAATTAGAAGTATATAAGGTAGTTAGCGTCAAGTACATTTGGATGATGGTACTTTTCAGTACTTTTACTGCAGTAAAACTTTGAATGTAGGACTTTTACTTGGAACAGAGGGTTTTTACTCCGTGGTTCTTCTACTGTTACTGCAGTAAAGTATCTGAGTACTTGTACCACTGCTGTTTGTACCTTATTATTGAGTTTGTTTAGTTCTGTCACACCTGATTTACTGGGCCAGTGGTGGATGGAGCCTGAGGTTGAGTCAGCTCAGTAATGTAAATGTTTCTTCTGTCCTATATTTAACAACCAGATGAAAGAAAAAGCTGCTCCACACCCTGTAACACACACACACACACACGCACACACACACACACACACACACACACACACACAGTGGCCAAATCCCATCGTTGTGCTAATTTGAGGGTTTGGTTTTCATGGTAAAGCAGCTCAAATCACTAAAATACACACACACACACACTGAAAGTGAAGGAGCAGCTCAGTGTGTCGTAAAGTGAAACAGACTGAATCCAAACTGGCCTATTGAACTTTCTGTTAGTTGTAGATTATTGTTGTTGTTTTAACTCTGAGCTCTTTCCACAGTGACGGCCTTTATCTGTGCACAGTAGAACGGACACTGGACACTGGACGTCATTCTCTGTGCGTTTTCTGCAGCATCAAAGCCAGAGACAGGAAGTAGAGCCGATGGGCAGATAGGCAGCGCTGAGTAACAGCCGTCCGCGCTCTGAACGTCTTGTTTCTAGCACGGCCGGTCGTCTGCGGTGCTTCTCCGCTGCTCAGCGTCGTCCTGTGGTTGCTGCTGCGTCGTGGGTGTGTGAGCTATGTGACGCTCGGCGTTTAAAACAGCAGCAGGCTGATCAGCGGAGCTGCAGGATCCTTAAATTCAGCAGAGAAGCGTTTAATCCGAAGCTTTTAACCTTCATCTCCCACTCGGCCCGGCCTGAATGGACCCGCTCTGTCTGTGTGAATGAAGCTCGGACACAATCGCTGCCTGTGTGGACGGGCTTCCTCTGCATTTTCTACATTTTGCCTCCCTCTGATGATAATTCAGACAATCAGCTCGGCTCTAAACAACAACACAGAACTAGTCAATACATGTTCCAGGACAGAGACACTGACGCCTTGATGAAGGTTCTGTTTAAGGCTTAACAGTCCAAGGAACACAAGAACCCACCTGTGTATAAAAGTATTGGATATATTATTGGATATATAGCGACAGTCGTCTCTGTTCAAGTCAGTTGGATGTGAAAACGACTCAAATCATATTAGTTCAGTCAGTAAATCTCAACATTATTTATATTCATGGGTCGAGGAACGTGTCAGAGTCTAATCTCTGGAGAACAGGAGACCTTACAGTCTGTAGGAGTCACTGAGGAGGTTCTAGATGTTCCTGAAGAGGTTACACAGGTGTTTAGGTGGATGTAGTGGTCACTGAGGAAGTTCTAATAAGAAATAAATACCTGTACTGAGGGGACAAACCTGAAACCTAAACAAGTCCTGAGTCCTCATCTGTTGTGCTCCAGCCTCGGGTCTTTCAGGTGATGTAACAGCACACACAGTCTTTACTCTGTGTTAATCATTGGCGGCAGCTTATCAGTGTGTGTCCTGTCACATCTCAAAGCTTCTGAAGGTCAGAACATCTGAAGCTGTGAGATGGGAACGTTTACCTGAACAGGTGTGGTCCAGTGCTTTTCCTCCACTCATTAACAGAATCTAATAACCTGAACTGTTCAGACCAGACAGAAGCTTCTGCTTCAACACATTAAACATCTAAATCATAGTTTGATGATTAATGTCCAGCTGGAGCGGAAATGGTTTCCCTCCGTATTTAATAAGCGTAGAAAGAGACAGAACCTACAGTCGGACATGTTCTGTCTGTGTGTGACGGTGAATAATCAACTTCTTTTATCGCTGCCTTTCAACTCTTCACTCTGAAGTGGAAACACAGTGAGTTCATTCACCGAGAGACAACAGCTTCATTCAGAGCAGCAGCACGGACTGACTCCACCACTGAGCCCAGATCAGCTTCTGGTTATCACTCAAGTCCACAATAAAGTTGGTTCAGGACAAAACCATCGTGGAAGAAGAGAACGAGCCACAAGAACTTGAACTGGGATTAAAAACAGTTCATCGTGTAACACACATCCACATGTTCCCTCAGACCTGTGCTTAAGTACAAGCAGTATTACTGTATAAAAACACTCAGCAATAAAGGTACAGAGTGCAGAATGTATCTGATAATACTGGATTCTAGTTATTGATGGATTATTGTGTTGATCACACCAGGGATCAATAAAGTTTGATGATCAGTCTGTATTTTGTTGGATCCATCTGATCCTGAAAAGGAACTAAAGTTATCAGGTAAATGTAGAGCAGGAAAAAGTCCAAGGTTTGACTCTGACATGTAGTGAAGTCCAAGGATGAAGTAGTACTACATGGAAATACTCAGAGTTGGACTGAAGTACAGGACTGGAGTAAACATATTTGCCTCCACTGGTCAAAGTACCTGAATCCTTCCTCCACATGTTCACCCACCTGTCTCTTCTTCTGCCTTTAGTACTAGCCAAGCTGATCTGGGACCTGCAGTCCTTCCTGTCTGTTCTGGACTCCGAGAACCTGAGTTACATCGCCCAGGCTCAAAAGAAATCCATCTCGGAGCTGCTGGCCAAGCTGCAAACACAGGACACACCTGGTAATGACACCACTGACACCACTGACATCACAGACATCACTGACGTACCAGGTGTCAACACTACTCTGCATGAACTGTTTGTTGTGTCTGCAGTGGAAGACGCTGAGTACATGATCATGAGCTGTCCATCACTGTCTCCCAGCACCGAGCTGATCCACACACCTGGGACAGGTAGAGTCTAACACTGACCTCAGGAACCCTCCAAGGCTGAACTAATCCTGAGTCTTTCTTGTTACGCAGTAATGAAAACACATGTGTAGAAAATGAAGAGACAGACGACCTGCAGTAACTCTGTTTGTCTGTTTGTCCAGATGGTGTCCAGTCCTATGAGCTGGTCTCGGAGCAGGACTCATCCATCTGGCTGAGGAACAGGGTGAGTCACCACGTGGTCTTTCTTTAGCTGTGAGGACAGTCACTGAGATGAGGTGGTCCCTGAGCCATAAACTAAAGATAAGACAAGATCAGAAAACCTTTATTTGTCCCACGATGAGGAAATTGTCTTGTTGACAACAGTAAGTCCAAAAACACAGCAGAGGGTCAGAAGATGTGAGATAAATAAGGAATTAAAAATATTAAAAAACACTAAGTGGAATAAAACTATGAAGCTACAGAAACTATAAGTGTGTAGATATGTGTCTATGGGTATGTCCAGTATATGGATTTATCTATGGATGAATAAATTAATTTGTTAGTCTGATCAATGTAGAGTCTGACAGCAGGAAGGAAAGACCTGTGGAGTCAGGTGGATCAGTCTGTCACTGAAGCTGCTCTCCAGGGCAGACAGGGCATCCAGCAGGGGGTGAGACTCATGGTCCAGCATAGATAGTTAGTTTAGCCAGGACCCTTCTGTCCCCCACCTCCCTCACTGAGTCCAGAGGACAGCCCAGGACAGAGCTGAACTTCTTGATGACCTCAGAAAAAACAAGAGTGGCCTTCATCGAGGTCTTTTATGGGCCCCTTTATTGGAAACCAGTGATTGGATCCTTCAGATGAAGCATGGGAGACGTGGACTGAGCTGTACAGCTGGAATCTTCACATCTGTTGGACATTTATGGAGAAGCTTCTGATGGAGCCAGACTGGAAGGAACACATGGGAACCCAGCAGCTCTGGAGGAAACGTGGCTCACATTCCAGTTCAGTGTGCATGGTGGCAGGATGAACCAGATGTTCCTCTGGGACTCTGGGATACGTGTTGCTTTCGGCCTGGACAGGTGTGCTTCAGGAAAACAAAGCAGTCCATGCAGTGAAGACGTTAAATGGACCTGCTCACTGCGGTTTGGATGAGATTCATGTCGTGTCCAGACACTTTATCTGGAGCTCTGTTAAAATGACATGCAGCTGCTAAAGCCAGATGCTACAGGGGCAGAAAGGTTGACTGGAAACACAGGAGAGTCCTTTTCCACAACACAAACCAAAACACCCGCCTCACATTCTCTTCACCTCATGACTTTTTCTTCTTGAGGTCAAAGGAAAGTGGCTGAGACAGAAAAAGGAGTTTTTAACATGATGTGGATCCAGAAGTAGCAACAGAGAGAGAGAACAGGAGGAGGCTGCTGTGTGATGTGGGTCAGTAATGACAGACCAAGTCCTCCTGAGGTTTGGGAGGAGATGGCAGGGTTACCGTGTGTGTGTGTGTGTGTGTGTGTGTGTGTGTGTGTGTTAGAGGGAGTGACAGGATGTTCGGTGTTTACATATGAGGCCGTCTCTTCTCTGCCTGTCGTCCTATTGGCTGAGAGCTTTGCAGAGGGAGGAAGTGGTCACTAATGGTGGCAGATTAGCATCTGGTCTACGTGATGGATGCACAGATCTCACACACACACACACACACACACACACACACACACTCACTGACCCTTAACTTATCCTAACATTATAGTCACTTTGTGTAGACGTCTAATCCATAGTCATGAATTCATTTAGCTTGTTCTGCTTTTATTTATGTTGTTTTTTTACCCTGTTTCTCCCTGAAACTGTCCCTCTGGGACCTCAGGGAGACTCTGCTGGTCTCCATCCAGCCTCCTGTGTGAATACCAGTGACCTTCCCCCTGTGTGACCCGTGTGCACAGCTCTTTGGATAAGTCTTCCAAAAACAAACGAACTACAATGGACGGGACACTGGGCTGCACCGGGTGCAATGCATCCTGGGTGTTGTAGGATATTTCTCCAGTCACAGTCACATGATCATCTATGGAGCAGTGGATGATTCCTTTAACAAAGTCCTACACTATATGCACAGTTGAACTGAACCAATGAATTCTTGCTGTGGCTGAGCACCTGGATTTAAAGCTGGAAGGACTCAGCTCTGTTAATTAATCCACATGGACTGGGCTTAACACTCCATTAATGTTGTGCTTATGTTGTTATCTGCGATAAAAACTCATGTCTTCATCCTTTTCATGTCTAAATCAATCCAATCATTTTAGATCCAGGGCCCTGCCGTGCCTCCCCACCCTCCTGGGGGTCTAGGAGGTGATGATGATGAAGATACCTACGAGGAGGCAGAGCCTTACGTACCTGCTGACACAACCGCGTCTAACACAGGTATCTGCAAACTCACTGACACTCAGGTGCAGCAATATGTTGATGGGAAAACAAAGACTCTAATGCTTCTCTCCAGAGAAAGCAGAGTCGGACAGCAGCCACTATGAGTCGTACGGCGAGGACAACGATGATGATGAAGAGGGGGAGGAGCTTGTGAAGGACAGAGCCCACTACATCCAATGGAGCGCCTCCCAGCCCTGCTTAAGACCCATCCCCGAGTCCCGTCTCTGCGCCTACCTGTGGAGGAGGAAGTGGCTCGGACAGTGGACCAAACAGCTGTTCATCGTCAGGAACGACGTGTTGCTGGTGAGACATTTTAGTGAACAGTCTCAACCAATTTCCAGAACTTCATCCTGGTTCTAAAATAAGCTGTGGGTGACTAATGCTAATTCTCAGCTAAAACTGGACCATTTGGCTCTGCTGCGTGTAGTGCTGGATCAGTACCAAAGTCTGAATGGACAGGTAGAGACACCTCACACTTCCTGTTTTCACAGTTCAGACTGTTTTGTTTGTGTGTCAGTGCTATAAGTGTGCGCGGGACCTGCTGCCTCAGCTGGAGTTGAACCTGCGCGGCTGTCAGCTCGTCTACAAGTCCAAGACCAACAGGAAGATCCAGCACCAGCTCAAACTGGTGCCACTGGGCTCCGAGACACTGGTGCTGGGATACAGCAGCTTCCAGCAGGCCGACGAGTGGAAGAAGGTCAGCAGCACACACACACACACACACACTCAGTCATAGTCAGCACAGAGAGACTGGGACAAAGGCAGAGCAACAACCAGGGTTAACATGGACTCGTCAGCCTTGAATGTGTATGTGTGTGCAGGTGATAGAGGAGGTGAGTGCTGGAGGTGAAGTGGAGACTCCGAGTTCGTTATCTCTGATCAGACCAGAGCAGCCACTGTCCTGCAGGGTGAGGGACACACACTTGGTTTTATTACCTAATGAAGTGTCTCAAGTCTTTCCACAATGAACCCCCTCAGCATGGAGTCTGAAATATGGGTACAGACTACACAATGTGACGTTCCTGATCACCATGTGTCTCTTTCTTCAGTCCAGTACAGTCCAGACTGACTCTGAGGAGGAGAAACCTTCAGTTCGCTGCAGCCTCAACAAAGACAAAGGTAGTGGGTCTGTCTGCAGCTGCCCTGTGCATGATGCTGAAATCGGTCTGGGTTTGTCAGAAGGTTTTTCTCCTTCTCTGCCAGGGTTCCTGAACGTGCTGATGAACTGTCAGTGGCAGAGTTTACGGTGTCGGGTGGAGGCCGGACTCCTCAACATGTTCGGACAGGAGGAGGAGGAGGAGGAGGAGGATGGGGAGGTGAGGAGGGAGCAGTCTCCTCAGTACACGGTCCAGCTCAGAGGGTGCGAGGTCCGAGCCGGGCCCGACACCAACCATTCCTACAGGATCACACTGAGCACGCTCAGTGACCAGGTTGCCGTGCTGGAGGTGAGCTGAGGTGGCAGGAAACAAGAGTTTGTTCACTCGTTCATAAATTCACTCATTCATATTTTCATTTTCTCCTTCAGGTCAGTAGTGCGGAGGAGAAGGAGCGGTGGTTAAAGCTGCTGCAGGACGGAGCTGCCAATCACAGTCGCCATGACAACAGCACACAGGATCACACAGGTGGAGCGCTCAGGTGAGAACAGGGTCCGGTTTTTATTTTTTACTAAAGACAAAGCTGCTGATTCAGTGTGTGTGTCCCTGAGTCCAGATCCCATCCAGAGACTGGCAGCACCAATGAATGTGTGTGAATCCAGAACCTGGTTCAGCTTATGGGTCTGAGCCGTAGACCTCCATTGTTGTCCAAAAACTGTTAAAAACCCAGCAGGGAGCCACACCGCTGACCTGGCTCACGTGGTTCTTCCTCACCAACAATGGGAGGCCCGTCTGTTTCCAAAAACCAGCTCCAGACTCTGCTGTGAGCAGAGAGTCCTACTCCATGTCACTTGTTGTTTTTCCGTCCTCAGGGGGCTGCAGACTCGGAGGTTTCCCACCTCCAACACCTACATGGACGACCCCTTCCATGTGTGTGGTCCAGGCCGAGAGCAGCCCATCTACTCCAACACCTCCATGCTGGAACAAATGGTACGACCTGAGCTGGGCTTTTATTCTCTTAGCAAACCAACATCTAAGTGTTTTCTCATGTCTGCTCTTCTTCTGCAGCTCTCTGAGGACTCGGTCCGCTCCAGCTCGGTATCGTCCAAAGACTCTGTGACCTACAGCAACACTGTCTTCACCAGCCACAGTGAGTCCTCATTAGCCCTTCGCTTTACACAGGAGCCGCACTCTGAGCCTCCTGGAGCCGTCCGGCTATCGTCCTGCTTTGGGGGAAACCACAGTATAACCGTTTTGTGTTGTGTGTTTCAGGCAGGACAGTGGGTGAAGGGGAGCGTGGCGTTCAGAAGCTGGAGCTGACGGGGAAGAGGGCAGTACAGCTGAGGGCGGGCTCAGAGATCAACCTGGCATCAGCTGGGAAGCAAAACAAACGCACCTCATTCAGACAGTCGCTGGCCGTCTGCACTGAGCGCGCTCAGGTGGGAAAACAGGACGATTCACAGAAACTGTGGAAAGATCTAAACCAGATTATGTATCAGTGAACACACAGCAGCTAAAACTGTTCCTGCCTGAGGCTTCGCTCAGACTGAAGCAGACAGAGTGTTAGCATGTTAGCCAGGCTAAGTCCTGCAGGTGATGTTAAAACTCCACCCACACTGTGTCCTGTCCACACCTGTTTCCACTCACCTGCTGGACTTGGCTCTGACAGAAAAGAACAGGGACAGTGTTGTACTAGCTGAACAGGCTAACGTGGCAGAACACAGGTTTCCAGCCTTCTCTCTGGGTAACCTCAGTAACTACCACTCACTGGTTTCATTCACTGGTTTGTGCTGACACCTCTGCTGGTCTCTGCTGATCCAGGCTGGTTTCCTCAACCCTCTGCTGCGACGGACGGCCTCGGCTAAAAACTCCCTGAGACGAGCTCCGTCAGCGCTGTTCATCGAACATGGGAAGGTCTTCCAGAGGAGGAAGGTCAGAGTCACAGACTAACACCACACACTGATGCTTTACACCTGCTGACCCTCCTGCATCCTTTCATGACGAAGAAATCCAGAGACCTGATGTCTGCTCCATACAGACACGCATCTATAGTCTCGTACTTACATTTTCCTTTGTCCAGTTCTTTGGTTTGGGCTGCAAAATGTCCAACGTCTCCTTCTAAAAGAGGAGGAGTAAACTGTGGCTTCAACAATGAAAATACAACTAAAACCTCCAAAAGCCACAACACTGTGCTGGGAATTTGAAGCTGTTTGTTTGTTTTGAACAAGTGTCAGAAATGTGTTGTTGAGTCATCACACATTAAAACCAGTTTCTCTTGGTCTTTCGGCAGCGTCTGAAACCTCCATCTCTTCCCTCTTTGTCATAACTGTCGGCTGTTTTCACAGGAATGGGAGACCAAAGCCGCCGCCTGACGCCACCTGTCCGATCACTTGCCGCTCCTTCAGTCTGATGAAGAAGAGTCCACGACCCGACCACCTCACAAGCTTTTCCTTTTCATGTCAGACACTTCCTGCTGGGCGACGCCTTCATGGCCTGATGTTAAAATGCAGCTGTCCATCAGACTGTACGTCCAGTACTACATTGTCTGGTGCCTGAATCTGTGAAGACCCGAGTCCAGTCTGGTTTTAACTCGTCACTGTTCAGCTCTGATATTGTGTTACTGGGCCCTTATGTTCAAAATGTGGTCAAACAACTAAATCACTGCGGATGATGACAGAAACCTTCAGGGTGAAACGCATCAGTCCATCAAAACCACATTTCTTAGTTCTGCTTGTCTCATTCTAGGTTTGCTGCTTAGAACATATGCTAGCTGCCCTGTTAGCCACAGTCATGCTAAAGCAGCTAACACTCCATGACGACACTGAAACATCAAACCAGTGGAAAAACACTTACGTTACCTGTTCACCAGGTAAACCCTAACTCCTGCACCTGCAACCTGCCTTTCTTTGTGTTTTCACTAACAGGTAGAATTAACCCCAAAAAACATGAATGTTCCTGAGTCTGAGTCAGTGCACTGAAAAACTTCTGCATCACTAACAAGCCAAGAGTGTTTTTATAACAACTTCAGTGGAGAAGTCAACTACAAATCCCAGAGGGCATTGCACAATAAACATCCAATCAGATAGAGGCCGTTGGCGTGCAGCTGAGGGTGAGTTGAATATAGTCTGATTTTTGAACATTTGCTGTATATTTAAGGATTTTCAGGTTATTGGAAACGTACGATGGCCTGTCAGTTAATGTATTAGTTATCAAAACATGGTGCTTTTAATGTCATGACATTATTCAGGAAATTCTACATTTTAAAAAAGTTTTTTCTATGTTTTTGTTGAATCTCACATGGCTCTGGTTTGTAATTGTGTGGTATAACTCTGTGTTCATTATATACTTATCTGCACAATGTAATAACTGACTTATGGTTTATTGCTATTATCATGACATTCACTTTATATTTCCTGTATTTTCTACACCGGAGAATGTTTGTCAGTTTGACTAAACACTGATCTGTAAGGTGGTGATATTAAAACTGATTTGTACGTGTTGTTTGTTAGTAAAGTTGCTCCTATTTCCTGCAGAGCTCCAGTGATAGTTGTCTGCATACAGGAGACAACAACAACAACAACAACAACAACAACAACAGTAATATCAGCTGCTTTTAGTGGGCTAATGTACCAAAACCTGAACGAACATCAGATTTAAAAAAGAGCCTCTCCTCTTATTGCACACCTGAAGTAATGAATCAGACACTGAGCTTCAGTCATAATATTGTGTTCCTTGAAGTCCTGCAGAGCCTGATCCAGGTCCCACCTCACTGCTCTTCCTTTGTGTGAAAACATCCTCTGTGCTTAGCAATAATCAGATATATCCAATCATTTAGGTCACAACACTTAATCATCTGGTTTAGTGCAACACAAAGAGCTGAAACACACTGAGGTAAAAGTAACGTGACACTGGAGTATTTATCATGTGAGAAAGTTCACCCGTCTCCTCGCAGCAAATCGAAATGCTCTTTATTGTAACTCATGGTCAATCCTTCATCTGTTACATCACCTGCAGCCACGAACAGAAACATCTGGAATCACATCTTCATCCTGTGGTTCACTATGTACAGCAGCAGCAGGGCGACTCCGGAGAGGCGTGTGGTCGACGCTGAGTCTGACCTCTGACCCCTGTCTGACCTCAGTCTGACTCCATCTGTAGTCTATGTCTGACCTTTGACCTCACAGGCTCAAATCCAGGGTAAATATTATTTTCCATCTAAGAACAGAAGCTTGTAACTGGCAGCGTCGTTACATGAATGTCTTTAAATAAAGGTTAAATCAAAATATGACATCATCATCATCATCATCATGACATCATGGTGCGGCAGTTACGTTAGCCTATCAGACACCCCGACAGCGGCACGCCTCCACGAAGTCGCCCTGCGAGTTAAAACGACTCATTAACAGAATAAAACACGTCAAAATGTAGAAAAGAAGAAACAAAACATGGAACAATCTTCGTGTCGTCATGGCGTTAGTCACAGCAAGCCACTTCCTGTCTCTAACTACAACACAACCAATCAGAACAAAGCAAAAATCCTCAGTATCATTAAACAGCATCAGGATCATTCCTCAGAAAGAAAGAAGGAAATCATCTCGACATAAAGTGACCAATGCTCGTCTCACGCGTCTGAGCTGCTGATTTAAAGGCGCAGAGCCTCATTTCACCTGTTTCCATTGGTTTGAACATACAAATCTAAAAATACTTCATTTTTCTTTAGCGATTTATTTCTTTTCTCCATCACTTGATTGATTGTGGAGATTTAAAAAAAAAAAACAGCCACACAGTCATTAAACCAAACTGTGTGTGAACATAAAACTCTACGTATTGCACCTTTAAATCATCAGTTCAGGTCAAAGTTCAGGTCAAAGTTCAGGTTTAAGTGTCCACCGGTGTTGTGCTGAATGATTAAAGGTAAAGGTGTGAAAGTTTTATTGCAGTGCAGGTTCAGATCCGATATATGCTGGTGAGTATTAACTCTATATGATATTCATATATACGTGTGTGTGCTGCTGTGGTTGGGGATATATTGTCCAGTGTGTGTGTTCAATGTCTCCAGTCGTTTCCCATCATCCCTCTGTCGTCTCTGGCTTCAGAAAAGTCCAGGAAACTGTGTCCACGTTGCCTCTTTTCCTCCTGAACGTGTTTCCTCTCAACATTCATGAGCTGAGAAATGGTTTGAGGTTTAATAACAAACAGGCCATTAGTCCTGGAAAGCTTAAAAAATAGCTGCAACTCTCAGCCGACGCTGCTGACGGCCCCGAGACCGGTTCCACAGAGACCGACTCGGACTTAGAGTCAGTCTAACCTACCTGTTGATATAGCTTTAATGGACTAGTTTGCTGTGAATTCTGGGTAAATTAAGACTAAAAAACACGTCCGATTGAACCTGCTCTGCTCCTTTAGGAGTTTTACTGGGAGAAGCGAAGACGTCTGCTCATCTTCTCCTCAACAAAACACCAAAATAAAATCTATAAGCTTCTCTGTGAAACCGGCCTCTGATCTAATCACTGATAATGTGTGTGTGCTCCAGGCTCTACAGGGCAGTGGTGTTTGCTGGGCAGAGAAGAAGAAACATGGAGACAGTCTGATCAGGTTGTTTTTTGTTTCCTTGGCTCAAACATCAGATATGAGATTATATATTATGTGGCCAAAAGTATGTGGACAGCTGCTGCTCTAACAGCCTGTGCTCTTCAGTGTCTGTATCACAGAGACAGAGTCACTTTGTTGTTGTTAAAGGAATAAAATGACACTAAACAGAACAATGATATAATTCATGTGCAGCTGGTTCAGGTTTTTTATCGACTGAGGAAAGAGATGAGGTTTTTCAGCCAATAGAGTCGCTTTATTTAAAAAACATCTCTGTCCTCAAACGAATCCAGGACGAGAGCAGATTATGGGCCTTTTCTTTTCAAACCATCGTCTGCAGAAAACTGCAACCAAACTTTTCCATGTCAATGAATCTGACATGTAGCATTAGCTGAGCTAGCTGTCCATTCACAGCTGCTGCACAGGTGTTAGCGCTAACGTTAGCAGGAGCTGCAGGATCAAACTGTCTCCTTGTTTTCCTTCTTGGTGCTGGGACAGAGGTGCGGTCACTGTGACATCATAGGTGGCTTAGCCAATAGGAACAATCGTTGTACAAATTACTGACAGGTCTTTACCCTGGATCAGCTGATCGGGACCTGTACTGAAACCTGACTGGGAGTCAGCAGGAATGTTTAATGTGTCTGGGAGCTCACTAAGAAAATATTACTAGAAATCCAGAAACAGCAGGAAACGGTTGTAGCACAGCTTCATCGTAAAAACTGTCTCAGTCTCTAAAGCCAGCACGTCCATCTGAGCCTACAGCAGAGTACTGCTGCTTTCTGCTGCCGCTCAACCTTCTGTGACCTAACAGAGGGGCCACGGCGTCAACCGGGGACTTAACTGCATTTCCCAGAATCCCTCCGCTAGAACCCAGCAACAGGGCTACACGTCCGAAGAGCAGGTTTAGGTGCAGCCGCTGATCATTTGATTTCCTCCAGTCCCGTCTCCTCTGGTCTCTGTGTGTCCAGACTCTCTGGTCTTGTATTAATCAACATTAACAGACATCTACAGGCTAAAGCTCATTTCTGTGGTTTCTCATGTGTGCAGCAGAACTCTACCACCCCCCTGTGTTTCCTCAGGCGTCTACACACTGACTGTGACGATGGTGAAGGTGCTGCTGATGATGACGGTTGTTCAGATTCCTGCCAGTGATCCAGGAAGAGCAGGGCATTGTGGGAGGTGCAGTCCAGGCGCCATCAGAAGAGACAGACTCTCTTCTTCAGGTCATTCCTCTTCCAGAGAGAGAGGCGGTCGAAGTCCTCGATGGACATCCCGAAGACACTGAAGAACTCCTCTGGAGAAAGGTGTCTCTGAGGGGCGAGAGACATAGAGAGAGAGAGAGATACAGAGAGAGAGAGAGAGAGAGAGAGATAATTTCATCCAGCACGAGCATAAAAAGATTTTGTGTTGAAAAGTTGCTGTCGTTTCTCAAAAGGCTCATTTCAGCTTCACTCACTGATTTATCAAAAACCAAAACAAGTTTTACCTCCAGTCTGGTCCTGTCCACGTCAGGCGGCAGTTTGCTCCGTCCTCTGTGAGTCACCACCAGCATCTCATAGGGGAAAATCTATAACCAATGATCAATGAATCAATCAGTAGTGATTATATGTTAGTAAGAGAATAAAGTACTTCAAATTAGAAGTACATAAGGTAGTTAACGTCAGCTACTCAGAGGTATATAAAGTACTTCAAATTACATTTGGATGATGGTACTTTTACTGCAGTAAGACTGTGGATGCAGTACTTTATGTACCTTATGTTCCAACATGCTGGGGAGAGAGTTTCCTCTGTCCATCCTGGAGTCTCCATTCTGACACACACACCAGGGGTGACATTTACTAAAGTACTGCACTGACATACAAATTCAAAGTATTTGTACTTCATGTGAATATTTCCATTTCATAAGTTCTACTTGTCCTCAGCTCCACCTCAGAAAGACATTTCTAAACATCTCATTGTTCCAAACGTGAGGATTTATTCCATTATTCCTATTTCTTCTTAATCATTTAGAGGTCTGGACAAATGTTTCAGGCCTGCTAAAGTATCTGCACATGGTGTTTGTTGAAAGACTCCGACTGTACCTGAAGACCTGCAGACAGACAGAGAGAGGAAAGAAGAACCACCTTAAATGTAGAAGTAAAAACCAGCGTAGGACTGTGTCAGACTGTGCATCAGTAAAAACAGATTTACCTGCAGGCGTTTTCTCCGATGACCTGAACTCGGTCGACTGCAGCTGCAAACACACACCAACATGTTGATCGACTGTAAACTCAGACTGTGCGTGTGCGTGTGTGTGTGTGTGTGTGTGTGTGTGTGTGTGTGTGTGTGCCCAGCAGGACTCACCCTGGACAGGCCCGACTGACAGGAGGCTGGGAAATACACAGACCTGGAGGTGCTGGACCCTGGGGGGGAGGAAAGGAGTTAAACTGCAAAGAAACAGTCTCTGTTTAAGAGCCAGCGCCCCCTGTGGGACACCTTGGTACTGCAGGTGTGTTTCAGGCTCCTGGTTCTGTTTGTCCCTCTGACCCAGAACTGGATCAGACCTGTGGCTCCAAAGTGTTTTCCAAACCAAAGCTTCTACTACAGGCCTCATTTTCCCTTTGTCCTGACAAAAACAACCAAGCTTCATGTGTCCCATGTTTGAGACTCCGGGACCCTGGTTCAGTTTCTCTGCTGCTCATTTGGACTTATGGTTCTTGTAAAAAGTAGAGTCCAGGACTATGGGTGGAACCAGAGGAACAGGAACAGCTTTTATTGAGGACTTTGATGTCTGTAGTTTGTTGATATGGAGCTCAGTTTAACTCATTCTGCCGTTACTGTGTGTGTGTACAAACTGTAGTATTTCCAGTGTGGTACTACTGCAGGTACTGCAGGTACTGCAGGTACTGCACAAAATGAAGCTGCTCTAACTCTTCATTAATCTGTGTGAGCGTGAATTTTGTTTGGTCTGTGATTATCAAGTGTGAACAGTGTGAACAGACACACACTCTTCTTTCTGGTGTCACTACAGACGCTTGCTGTGCTCTGGGGAAATCAGACTGTTACTGACTGTGTGCACGTGTCTGTGCACGTGTCTGTGCACGTGTCTGTGCACGTACCGGTGTTTTGGCTGTGGTCCGGCAGAGAGCGGGTCTTCCTCCTCAGAGGAGCTGCAGACTTCACCAGCTCCTCCTTCAGGATGATTTTTCCCAAATTCGACTGAATCTGAAGTGAGAAACAGACAAAACCAACATCATACGACTTAATGAGAACGTTTTGTTGTTCTCATGAAGAACGCTCAGCACAGCTTCTATTGCTGACGTGCTATGATATCAATACTGTTCTGCTTTCAATCAGTTAAATGCAGGAACTGAGTAAAAGGTTCTATGAGGAACCAGTTAATTCTCTGTTTCAGCTGCAGTTCTTCAGGCTTTATGAGTTTATGAGTCAGGCATCGTGCAGGGAAAGTGAATCTGTCGGCACCTTGTTGAGTTCTTGTGTCTGCAGCGATCGGAGCCCCCACAGTTCATCCACCAGCTCCCCGTCCTCCTCCTCATCTTCATCCCTCTGCTCCTTCCTCCTCCACTCCTTCTCTGCAGAGACGAGAGGAACCGAGGAAAGAAGTTTAGTCTGATTAAACAGGACCGAAGCCTAAATGCTGCACGAGGTGTGTGTGTGTGTGTGTTCAGACTGTACCAATCACAGCCAGGGAGGGGGGGCAGGGCCAGTACTCGGTCTCTATCTTAGAGGGCTGGTTTGGATCTGGAGGCTGAGCTGCAGGAAACTTGGAGGACTCAATGATCAGATCCTCGATGTGTTTCCCCTGAGGGATGGCGGAGGATGCCACATCTGGATACACACACACACACACACACACACACACACACACACACACGCACACACAGACTGAGTCAGAAGCTGTAAACAGTGTCGGTCGTTCTCAGCGTCTGGAGCTGGTTTTTGGAAACAGACGGGCCTCCCATTGTTGGTGAGGAAGAACCATGTGAGCCAGGTCAGCGGTGTGGCTCCCTGCTGGGTTTTTAATAGTTTTTGGACAACAATGGAGGTCTACGGCACAGACCAACAGCCTTCAGTGCATATCACCAGCAGCAGAACTGACAGTGATCAGCTGCTCTGTGCAGTGAACCCATGGGTGCACAGACAACTGACACTGGATCAGTGTGACACTGAAGGAAACTTAAAAACATGAAGATTCTGAGTGAAGTTCTGCAGCTGCTGTTTCCTCATTTTTATGCAGTGGGTTTATACAAGTCTGTTCTGGATGTTAATGTAAGTTTTATTAAATCTGTTAAACACACCCTGGTGGTGTGTGTGTGTGTGTGTGTGTGTGTGTGTGTGTGTGTGTGTGTGTCTGGGCAGGTCAGAGGGATGGAAATATTAAAATCCTGTACCTTTTCTGTAGATGGGAGGCTTCTTGTAGATGTTGGTACCATTTTCTGTAAAGAAGAAAAGAGCAGTAGCAGATTTTAGCAGCAGTCGAACAGCAGGAGAAAAGTTTGGAGTGAGGGACTGCTGAAGGTTCAATGGTCTGAAAGAGTCCACGAACAGGGTCCTGGAACAGGGACCTACAGTTCTGGGCCTATCAACAGGAGATTAATACACCCACACACAGCAGAGGTTCTGGAAATGCTAAGTCCTTACCTGGCCTGTGGAAGTGCTGCACCGTGCTCTTGGTGCCAGGGCAGTGTGTGCTGGGTGTGTGTGGCGCTGGCAGAGGGGGTGCGCTGGGGGTCCTGCTGGACTGGACCGTAGAACCAGGAGAGGATCCTCCAGGAGATCGAATCTCCAGCCAGTCTTTTGACAGGTTCTAGAGACACAGGGGAGTTTAACCTGAGACCTTCAGAGACCAGGGCACCTGGTCCTGGTTTTACCTGGTTTCACACCTCACAGCAGCTTTAGCTTCAAAGACCTTTAGGTTTTTACTTTTCATTTCTCTTTTCATTGACAGAACGAACCAGAACCACATAAGCAAGATCCAGAGCATGTGAATATGAACAGCTGCACCTCATACATACAGACAGTAACTGAGAAGGAAAGGAACCAAGGAGGAGAAGAACCAAGAGAGGAGAGGAACCAAGGAGGAGAAGAACCAAGAGAGGAGAGGAACCAAGGAGGAGAAGAACCAAGAGAGGAGAGGAAACAAAGAATGGCTCCTGGTGCTTTACAGGATGAAGCAGAGAAATTAAAGCAGGTTTATGATCCATGACACAATAATGACTGAGCTGTGTCATCACACTAAGTCAGCACACATAGGACTACAGTAACCACAATGCACCAGGAGTACACCTGTTTCAATTAGAAAGGTTTGTTTAAAGCAGAAATGGCTGTGTGGACCTGGAGGTTGTTTCCTGATGGAAAAACAGGAAGTCATAAGTTTCAAATATGTAAAGAGAAGAAGAGTCTTACCTCAGGGGAGGGAGGAGGCGAGATGGAGCGAGGAGACAAAGACCTCTGGAGGGAGCAGATGAAGACAGAGGGAACAGTCAAACATATTAAAGCATCATGGGAAAAACTGGAGCTTTGGGTCACATCAGCAGGAACCAGAGCGTCTACTGGACTGACACATTTACTCCTCAGTCAGCTAACGCTAGCTTTGGACTGGACACTTTGGCCCAACCAGGCACCTGGGTCAGGTGTGTTCAGCCAATCAGAAGCTGGAAGATGCCAACTCACGTTGTCTTCCCCCACATGTGCACAGCTGCATGACGTGGCGTATAAACACTCCCTGACAATGTGATATCAGGTAAAACCACAGACCCAGATGTTTCCACAGCACCTGCCTCAGTCGCCTCCACAGAGTCACTGAGCTCAGTTTGGAAACATCTGGAATGAGACTGTGGTTTGACACAGCTGTTCAGCAGGAGATCAGGTGATTTGTTAGCAAGGACTAATCTGAACATTCACCTCCAGGGGACTGTAGCTGTAGTGCGGCTCGTAGATCATCAGGTCTGGTCTCTCTATATCCAGGATGGCTTTGTCTCTGGGCAACGCTGCCAGGTCCTTATATCCGATCACCCCATCCTCCACTCGGGCCTGCAGGGGGGAGGGAAGACGAACGCAGAGATTAGAGAAGAAGATTAATCTGAAGGATAACGTAACGTGGTCTGTGTGTGTGTCTCACCACGATGGCGGCAGCAGGGGATCCTGAGATGCTGGACCCTCTGAGCGACAGCACACTTCCTGGAGACGTCTGAGCCAGCTGCTGCTGACGCATACAGAGGTCAGAGGTCAACCACAATATTCAGCCACATGGACAAGGGCTCGCGAAGGAGTCGATGACAAACGTTTCTGCTCAGGAAAAGTTTTACACTTTGTTGGTAAAAAGACTTTTAGCTGCTGGTTTTGATTTTCTGGCTGTAACTCAAAGGTGACGTCAGTGTTTCACAGCTGCAAAGGAGAAACTGTATCTGTGCCTTTAAAACGAGACATCAGGTCTGACCAAAGCTTCATGGTTCATGCCTCACATTTAACATTTAGGGGGCAAGAACAGAAAACAGACACATTTAGTTTTGTTCCCTCAGACAATCAGCAGGAACATGACAACACTGGTTTGTTCTGGGGTCAGTGAAGTAAACACAGTTATTTACCTTGGGCATCATCCTGGCTGCTGATTGGTCCGTTCCTGCAGAGACACAAACAAAACATAAGTGTGTGTGTGTGTGTGTGTGTGTGTGGCCTGTGCTGCAGCTGCAGTTCCTCTCCTGCCCCCTAGATGATGCTGTGATCAAACATCCCCACAGACTGTGCACGTCTCTTTCACCATGTTTCCCTCACTTTACTTCCTGAAGCAGGACGTCTGTGTGTGACGTCTGTGTGTGAGCTGGTGGACCATGAGCCAGAGAAGACAGAAATGTGTCTGCGCCTGGAGATAAATGATCTGTACCCAGCTGATCAGTCTGTTTATCTCTAATTAAATCTGAAAATAAATCTGTTCCATAGCGTGTTAGCTAAACATGTCCAGACCTGTCTCCGTACCTGAGACTGAGAACAATAAAGTTTTACTTCATCTTTTTGCTCCCAGTACTTCATGCATGTAACTGAGTCAGTGAACTCTCAGCCGCAGCTGCTGGGTTGCCAGTTCTGCATTGTCTGCTGTGACCGACGGACACAAAGGGACGATTCCAGAGTCCAGCTCTTTGTCCAAGCCCCAGTGTTAGTGCGGGTAACGTGCGGTCAGCGCACAAACAGTTACCTCAGGGAGAATAGGGGATCATGTCTGTGTGTGTTCGTCTTCAGGCCCTTCAGCCCGATCGGCACCTGGAACATACATGAAACATACGAGAAACTGGTCACAGCAAGAGACGAGGCTGAGACTCACTTTTCACCTGTTCTCACCAGAAACAATGAGGGTCACAATGAAAAACCCAGAACCCAAGAGCAGAAGGTTCACTCTGTAAATAATATTCTAAAAGTGAGTCCACATCATTGCAGATACAAGCTAATAAAGAGGAAAGAGGAAATTCTTGCTGCTGGTCAGTTTGCTGTCACGTCCTGTTGACGCTGTGGCTGCAGATGTTTAATGAAATCTGATTAATGATTAACTTTCCAGCAGTGAGTTTGTGACTTCCTGTGGACACACGTCTGTTTTCCAGCTGCACACTTCCTATAATGAAGATGAATTCAATGACAGCGCGGTGAAATGAAGCTTTATGATGAAATCACATTTTCTGCCCCTCAGTATTGATCCCGGTGTCACTGACTCTCAATTATTCATGTCAGCATGAGGTCGACTGGCTGCTGAGCCAAACCTTCTACTTTGTCCCGCTCTACATTTATCTGATCACCAGCAGCCTCAAACTAAATACTGATGTGATCATCAAGCCTGTCAAACGCAGCAAAGGATTTCTACACTGAGGTATTTCTACAACGACGGGTGATACGACAGACTGAGATGATTTTCCAACCATAAAGATGTTCAAGGGGAAAACCTTTCGTTAAGGTGCTGGGTTTCAGAGGAGGAAGAGATTTGTCCCTGTGGGGAGATAAGTTACAATCTTATGGCGACATGGTGATCAATAATCTGATCAATAAGGGGAAGGAATCAGGTGTCAGCTTGTTGCCTCAGTCAGTGAGAACAGGCAGAGCGGATCAGGAGGCTCGGACCACGTTGGGGGGACGATGGAGGTGTAGCTGAGTCCTCACAGGCCAGAACTAGACCTGTCGGTGCCACACAGTCCCCCTTCATGTCATGGGACTCTGTGTCGGAATCAGCAGATATTTGAATGGACTTCTGAACACAGATGGAGTCGTCTTTGTTGAACATCCCACACTGAAGCCCTGCGTCTATTTCCAGACTCTGGGTTTATTTCCAGGCTGTTGCTAAGTGATGGCTTTGGCAGCAGTTTGATCTGAAAATAAAATCTGCCCAAAACTGAAAAACAACATGAGACGGAGAGAAAAGCTGCTGTTTGACTGAAGCATTTGGAGTTTTCCTGATGTTTCCTGATGCAGTTTCATCATGTGACAGATGAAACAGGTATTGTCTGATCTGAGGAGTCTGTGGTTAAGATTTGTCAGCACTGACGTCTGAATAATTTATCGTCTGTCTGTTTCAAAGATCCAGCATCATTTATTTGTCTCAACCCTTTTAACGTCCTGCTGCAGTTTTATGGCGGATGTTTGTTGGGGTTAACAAAGTTCAGCGGCTCTGTCGGGACAGGTAAGGACCCAGAGGAATGCTGGGAGATATCTGAAGGTTGCTAGGTTACCACAGGCAGACGTCCAATCAGCTAGCAGAAATGTGGGAGAGACAAAAGGGAGATGCTGCACTAAAATAGACCTCCCACCATCAGACCCCCCCCACACACACCAAGAGTGTACAAGTGGGTTTGTCCAGGGTCCAATAACTGTCCATCACAGAAGTACAGTACTCTCATCTATAATTTACTGCAGTAACAGTAGAAATACCACAGTGTAAAAGACCTGTACTCCAAATGTTATTGCAGTTCTAAAGGTACCAGCTTTCTAGTAGTTTCTAAGAGGTTTTGGACAACTATGGAGGTCTACGGCTCAGACCCATAAGCTGAACCAGGTTCTGGATTCACCACATTCACACATGGAACTACCATGGTCTGAGTTCGACAACGACAGGAGAAGTTTGGTTCAAACCTGATGCGGGTTTAACGCCTGCAGATATAAAGCGAAGTGATTTTTGTGGTGGGCGTTCGCCTCCCGCCCTCTCCCTCTTTGTGTCTGGAGGAAGAGACGTAAATGATGTCGTTAACGTCACCGTGGAGGCCGTTAGTAGCGGTCACTGCGTTCTCACAAACACAGAACACAGACGGGTCCTGAGAACGTGCAGACCCACATTCATCACTGCGGCACACACACGTGTCTGCACCTCAACAAACTGCATGAGTACTGGTAGACCAGTGGTGGTGCATTCATGGACCCTCTGCCAGATAAGACTTTTACTGTTTATCCATTTATCAACTCAACTGGGCTGAAGTCAGGAAAAGACTAATGTTGGTGAGAAAATGACTGAATCTTTCTGATCAGAACCAAAATGCTAAAAAACCAACCAACCCACATTAGTCCTCTATAAACTGACTCTTCTGAATTCATGGCTGCCTGACAGTGACAGTAGCTTTGTAAAATTGAAAAGGCAGCAGCTGTTCAGTCTGAGATCCTGGAACTGGGCTGGTGGATCCAGCGTGACTGTAACAGGCTCCGTGTGCAGGTGTGATTAGCTGCTTCACGCCGCCTGTCTCTTCGCTGCCTCGGCTGAGTCGTGACGCAGCAACATGGAAAACGCGACGCTGTAAATGGGTCAGAGTCCTGCTGAGCTGCACCTGCAGCGTTTCACTCCAGAGCTGAGGAAGAACCAGGACCTGAGCACAGGAACAGGAAGAGACCTGCGGGCTGGTCACTACTTCCTGTCCCCATGGTTTATGAGGCGGCCCAGTGGAACAGCAGCACTCATAAACACATCATCAAATTATTTAAGTAGTATGACTAAAGGCTGACACACTGTGGGCTTCAGGCAGACGTAGAGAGGCGGGGCTACACTCAGGTGTACAGGTGTGTCTGCACATCATGGTGGTTTGATCCTGGGGTCAACTTTGGCAGCAGGTTTTAATCTGAGCTCAACTTTCATTAGTGTCAAACACCAGACGACAACAAGGTACTAATACACACACTGTACTTTCACTGCAGTATCACTGAAATGCAGTATTTTTAGTGGTTTTTCGTGGGTCTGGGAACTTCCTCCACCCCGGCAGTCAACAGATCAGGGCTGAGTTCCAGCATGACCCCCCGTCACTGGTTTCAGTCTGACGCTTGAGTGTGAGTGTGAGTGTGTGTGTGTGTGTGTGTGTGTGTGTGTGTGTGTGTGCGCTCTTATCACACCTCACACAGACGTGACCACGCCCTGCCTGACATCGTTATGGTAACGGCTGCTGTCATTGGCTGACGGGGACGACATCGTTATCGAGTGTGTGGAGGAGTTCAGATTGACAGGTGCTCACCTGGAGGGGGCAGGTATTTGTCATCACATTCCTGGGTATCTTGGGATTTTCCCCCCAGGGATCAATAAAGTTTGATGATCAGACTGTATTTTGTTGGATCCATAAATGTAGAGCAGGAAAAAGTCCAAGGTTTGACTCTGACATGTAGTGAAGTCCAAGGATGAAGTAGCACTACATGGAAATACTCAGGTACGAAGTACTAATACCTCAGACTTGTGTTTAAGCAGAGTGTTTAAAGGCGTGGGCCTGGTCTAATATCAGGGGGAACGTGTTGTTCTGTCATATCAACAAACACATGAGCTGCTCCACTTAAAATTCCTGCAGTGGCAGAGCTGAGGGGGCTGGACAGCAGCACAGACCTGCTCCCTCCACCAGCAGCTCCACCACCGGCTGTGCCCGTGGCCTCATTCCTGCAGCATCAACAACCCCCCCTCGGCCCCCAGACCCCCTGCTGTACTCAGAGATAAGCGCTGAGGCCTCCCCCAGTGCAGCTGCAGCCTGGATTCAGTACGCACCAGTTATTAAAGGAGACTTCTGCCTTTACAGGGACACTAGAGCTCAGTGCAGCTCCAGGTCAGTTCATCATTTTCCCTCTAAAACAACAGGAACCTGAGAAAAGTCTCCAAAGACACATTTTCAATATCGTGTTCGATCTGACCAACAGCAAAAATCCAAACATCATCAAGCTCCTGCCAGATATTTTACAGTTCAGCTTTAAAATGACTGAAGAAACGATTTAATAATCAAAATCATTTTCAGACTAATCGTTGCTGCTAAACCTATAAGGGGGTCAGGACCATGTGGTTTTTCTGTCCTCTAAACAACTTCCTGCTGCTGCAATAAACCACATGGTCCTGTGGATCCAGTCCCTCACTGGGACAAGATTAAGGTTTAACAGAGCCAGCTAAAAACCAGGACCAGGACCTAACGGAGCCTGCTAAAAACCAGGATCTAACAGAGCCAGCTAAAAATCAGGACCAGGGTCTAGCAAGCGAATCCAACAGAGAGAAGCTATAGCCAGGAACAGGTCCAGACTTCTAGTGGGACTGGAGCACAGCAGAGACAGAGCTCTAGTCCTGTGTCTGTTCCTGCTGCGGCCGAGTCTTGGTTTCTGTTGGATAACAGGAGTGAGGATGAGTCGTGTCCAGGAACAGAGGAGCACGTCTCACGCCGACGCCATCGATCAGACTCAACCACAGCCTGAGAAATCAGATGTCAGAACCAGCCTCCAGGTCCACGTCTGACACATTAACCAGCATCCTCACTGTGCTGGGACGGGCCACGACCTTTCAAACAACCTGAGCAGTCATCACACTCAGCAGGAGGTTTCTGGCTCCAACTGGACTGGACCCTGTGAGTCACAGCTGATCTCTCAGGACCTGGTGCTAACGGAAAACTCAGCCCTGTGGTGACACACACAGACCTCAAACACACATTTCTGACAATCATTGATCTCAGCTTCAACTCAGATGGTCCCAAAGCTGCAGACCAGACCCACTGCACCGTGGACATAAAGGTCCAGGTCCCAAACAGCAGCTCCACATCAGAACTCCCCACAACTGGCAACATTCAGCAGGAATCAGGTAAATTAACTGACAGCAAATACAGCAGGCTCCTATCAGACCACAATAGGATCAATAGACAGATTGATCAATAGATAGATTGATCAATAGATAGATTGATCAATAGACAGATAAATATATGGATAGATGAGTGGATGGATCACAGGAAGATCAGAGGCAGGTTTCAGAGTGGAGGCTGGTTGGCAGATGTTGTGGAGCTGGATGAGGTGGGGGAGGTTTGAGGGGGTGTTACATAAAACCATCCTCTCCTCCTTAATCCATCCTCCATCCTGCCTCCCTCCTCCATCCTCCTCCTCCCTCCTCCATCCTGCCTGCCTCTCTCCTCCTCCATCCTGCCTCCTCCGCAGCCTCTTACATAATTTCCCACTGCACCTGAAGCGGACACACTGATGGATTCAGGTCTATGAGCTGGGGGGCCTATAAGGAGGGGGAGCCGGAGCTGCTCTGCCCCGCTGCAGAGCTCCGCAGCCCGGCGTAACAGAGCGCCTGCTCCCGCGGACAAGGTCGACCACAGGCGGGGAGAGTCCGAGCCGAAGTCCCGCTAAAAACATAATTTTAAGGCAAAAACTTGCGATTATTTCCGCCGGATGTTGGAGACAAACTTCACTTTACTGCTTGGCTGGAATCATCACGGTCCGGAAACATTTCTAGAATATTCCTCTAATATTTCTACAAACCCTCCGGTCCGCCGGAACCTGGTGAGGACGTGAAGCTGCGGCAGGTAAATGTCTGTGAAAGTCCACGTGCGGACGTTGCTGCTGTGGCAGGTGTGTGACAGGTGAGGTGTTCGGGTCCCGCAGGATCTTACCTGTTCGCGGCTCAAGGTGTTTGTCACAAACATCCAGCAGCTCCGTCAGCTGCTTCGCTCTGCGCGCTCCCTGATATAGTCCGAGGCAGCGTGCGTGTGCGCGCGTGTGTGCGTGACGGCAGCGTCTCTCTCTCTCTCTCTCTCTGCTGTTACCACATTATGTTTCCATGTCTCTCTACCTCTGTCTGGATCAGTCCATTTGGAGCAGTGGGGGGTGTAAGTAACTGAAGTACATTTACTCCAGTACTTAATATACAGCCATGAAGTATTAGTACGTTATATCTGAGTGTTTCCATGTTGTGCTACTTCATCCTTGGACTTCACTACATGTCAGAGTCAAACCTTGGACTTTTTCCTGCTCTACATTTATCTGATAACTTTAGTTCCTTTTCAGGATCAGATGGATCCAACAAAATACAGACTGATCATCAAACTTTATTGATCCCTGGGGGGAAATTCCCAAGATACCCAGCAATATATAAAGTACTTCAAATTAGAAGTATATAAGGTAGTTAACGTCAGCTACCCAGCAGTATATAAAGTACTTCAAATTAGAAGTATATAAGGTAGTTAACGTCAGCTACC
Organism: Mastacembelus armatus; assembly: GCF_900324485.2. Lineage (NCBI taxonomy): Eukaryota > Metazoa > Chordata > Actinopteri > Synbranchiformes > Mastacembelidae > Mastacembelus > Mastacembelus armatus. The sequence goes on along the minus strand of NC_046641.1, from coordinate 25,041,633 downwards.
CAGCGGTATATAAAGTACTTCAAATTAGAAGTATATAAGGTAGTTAACGTCAGCTACCCAGCAATATATAAAGTACTTCAAATTAGAAGTATATAAGGTAGTTAACGTCAGCTACCCAGCAATATATAAAGTACTTCAAATTAGAAGTATATAAGGTAGTTAACGTCAGCTACCCAGCAATATATAAAGTACTTCAAATTAGAAGTATATAAGGTAGTTAACGTCAGCTACCCAGCAATATATAAAGTACTTCAAATTAGAAGTATATAAGGTAGTTAACGTCAGCTACCCAGCGGTATATAAAGTACTTCAAATTAGAAGTATATAAGGTAGTTAACGTCAGCTACCCAGCAATATATAAAGTACTTCAAATTAGAAGTATATAAGGTAGTTAACGTCAGCTACCCAGCGGTATATAAAGTACTTCGAATTAGAAGTATATAAGGTAGTTAACGTCAGCTACCCAGCGGTATATAAAGTACTTCGAATTAGAAGTATATAAGGTAGTTAACGTCAGCTACCCAGCGGTACATAAAGTACTTCGAATTAGAAGTATATGAGGTAGTTAACGTCAGCTACCCAGCGGTACATAAAGTACTTCAAATTAGAAGTATATGAGGTAGTTAATGTCAGCTACCCAACGGTATATAAAGTACTTCAAATCAGAAGTATATAAGGTAGTTAATGTCAGCTACCCAGCGGTATATAAAGTACTTCAAATCAGAAATATATAAGGTAGTTAACGTCAGCTACCCAGCGGTACATAAAGTACTTCAAATCAGAAATATATAAGGTAGTTAACGTCAGCTACCCAGCGGTACATAAAGTACTTCAAATTAGAAATATATAAGGTAGTTAACGTCAGCTACCCAGCGGTACATAAAGTACTTCAAATCAGAAGTATATAAGGTAGTTAACGTCAGCTACCCAGCGGTACATAAAGTACTTCAAATCAGAAGTATATAAGGTAGTTAATGTCAGCTACCCAGCGGTACATAAAGTACTTCAAATCAGAAGTATATAAGGTAGTTAATGTCAGCTACCCAGCGGTACATAAAGTACTTCAAATCAGAAGTATATAAGGTAGTTAACGTCAGCTACCCAGCGGTATATAAAGTACTTCAAATCAGAAGTATATGAGGTAGTTAACGTCAGCTACCCAGCGGTACATAAAGTACTTCAAATCAGAAGTATATGAGGTAGTTAACGTCAGCTACCCAGCGGTACATAAAGTACTTCAAATCAGAAGTATATGAGGTAGTTAATGTCAGCTACCCAACGGTATATAAAGTACTTCAAATCAGAAGTATATGAGGTAGTTAATGTCAGCTACCCAACGGTATATAAAGTACTTCAAATCAGAAGTATATAAGGTAGTTAACGTCAGCTACCCAGCGGTATATAAAGTACTTCAAATCAGAAGTATATAAGGTAGTTAACGTCAGCTACCCAGCGGTATATAAAGTACTTCAAATCAGAAGTATATGAGGTAGTTAACGTCAGCTACCCAACGGTATGGAAAGTACTTCAAATTAGAAGTATACGAGGTAGTTAACGTCAGCTACCCAGCGGTATATAAAGTACTTCAAATCAGAAGTATATAAGGTAGTTAACGTCAGCTACCCAGCGGTATATAAAGTACTTCAAATTAGAAGTATATAAGGTAGTTAACGTCAGCTACCCAGCAGTACATAAAATACTTCAAATTAGAAGTATATAATGTAGTTAACGTCAGCTACCCAGCGGTATATAAAGTACTTCAAATTAGAAGTATATAAGGTAGTTAACGTCAGCTACCCAGCAGTACATAAAATACTTCAAATTAGAAGTATATAAGGTAGTTAACGTCAGCTACCCAGTGGTATATAAAGTACTTCAAATTAGAAGTATATAAGGTAGTTAACGTCAGCTACCCAGCGGTATATAAAGTACTTCAAATTAGAAGTATATAAGGTAGTTAACGTCAGCTACCCAGCGGTACATAAAGTACTTCAAATCAGAAGTATATAAGGTAGTTAACGTCACCTACCCAGCGGTATATAAAGTACTTCAAATTAGAAGTATATAAGGTAGTTAACGTCAGCTACCCAGCGGTATATTAAGTACTTCAAATTAGAAGTATATAAGGTAGTTAATTTATAAATTGTTATTTATTGATTTATTATTTAGCGGGTATTTCTACTGTTACTGCAGTAAAGGATGTGAGTACTTCATAGATCACTGATGATGCAGGTTGCGTGTATAAATATTATTATATTATATTTTGTTTATTCAAAATTGTATTTAAATTGCCAACAGTGTATAAAAACACCACAAGTCCTGTATTTAAACAAAATATCCTTCAAGTACCAGCTATGAAAGTACTAGTATGAAGGCTTTTGAATATTACAGTAACTGCTGATCCAGTAAAAACAATACAAACTGGTGTCTGACTGTTCCATTAGACCAAACATCAGCTTCAGATTCAACAACGTCACAGAGAAAGAAACAGTCCTGACCTCTGCTCCCTGCTGTCGTCGTGTTTTCAGCTTCAGCTCTGCAGATTCAGGAGCTTCACTCATGCATGTGGATGTTTGTGGCCTTGATTTGACCGAAGAGCAGCTTCATTCACTGCAGCAGGTCACGTCTATCCGGGACCCACACGCTGTGGTTTACGGCCCCGAGCTGGAGCTGGAGCCGGTTCACTTTGTCGTTTCAGCATAAAAATCAATTCAACATTTAACCAGTTACAGATTTGAATATATACAGTTTGTATTTATTGATTATAGTTTCAGCTGTAGACTCTGGTGCAGTGATTTCAGTGTGTGTCACGTTATATGGAGCTGATGACAATAATAAATATGAAGAATTGTTTTTTTTTTTGTCTTATCAGCTGAGACCAACCCAGTAGGTGTGTCCTGGGGGTCAGAGGTCATCAGGGGGTCCAGGTGATGACCCTGACAGCTGTCTGTGCAGCCCGCCGGATGTCCGGGTCCCTCTCTCCAGCCTCACTCCTCTTCACCAGCAGGGGGAGCTGCTCCAGCAGGAGGCGGCGGCCGTCGGGAGCTTCAGCCAGGGCGGTCAGAGCCCGCAGGGAGTACATGATGAGGGCCTTCTTCTCCTTCTCCTCCTCCTCGTTCCTCTTCACCAGGTCCAGGAGGACTGAGATGATGCCCAGGTCCAGACACTGCTGCTTCCCTGCAGCAGGAGGAACCACTCAGAGTTCAGGTTCAGTTATTCTGTAGAGACCAGGTTCAAACAGATGACGGGTCCAGGCCTGACTGACAGCTCTTTGGACCCAGTCACAAAGAATCAAGACACTAGTTTATATAATCTCTGAAGACTACACTTCCCAAGGTGCATTTCACTGAACCTAGATCACACTGATAAAACATAGAGCAGTTTAAAATGACATTACTTCCTGATTCTGCATCTGCCTGCAGTGAATTCAGTAACCATGGTGACGAGTTTTGTTCCTTGGGTTCTTCTCTATAGCAACAGTAGCTGAGGCTCATGGGTGTTGTAGTATTTAACTCTAAACTGACAAATAGACAAGTGTAAAGTAATCAAACAGTTTCCATGTTGATGAACATTAAGATAATATACAGATCTGTTGGGGTCCACTTCACTGACAGCTCGGACAACGGCAACTTCAGCCTAGTGCTTCAAGATGCTGCAGTGAGTCTGAAACAGACCAAGGTGTGTGTGTGTGTTTGTACCTGCAGTGATCATCACAGTGTACATGATGACTCCTGCAGCGTTGGCCTGAACCTCGAGGTCCTCGTCCTGCAACAGGCCGACCAGGACAGGAAGTACCGCCCCCTCACACACCTGCTGCTTCCCGTCCTCTGGAACACTGAGACCAGCAGACAGAACAACAAACAAACACTGAAACGCTGAAACGTTACTTCTTTCAGTGCTTCAAATGAAATAACCTACTAAATGGAGATGAAGTTTGAGTTTATATGTGAGAGCTGAGGGTGAAGTGGACCTGAAGTGTGAGTTTATGTAACTGAGCCTGGTGTTCAACCTGAGGGCCATCAAGACTGCAGACGCCTCTCTGCGGACCTTCAGGGAGCGGTGGGAGAGTTTGTGGCCCAGCAGCGAGACACCGTCAGAGGTCAGAGCCGGCTGAGCGTCCAGCTGGGAGCAGCGGCTGAGGGTGGAGAGGAGCAGCACCTGCACCTCCTCCTCTTCTTCTTCTTCTCTGAGCTTCTGCATCAGTTTAGGAACCAGACTGAGGAGAGCCTGTGCACCTGCAGGACCAGAGATTAGACTCAGCTGGACCACCACTATAATCTGAATATTTTAGCTTCAGCTATGGGAGTCATTTAAGCCAACAGAGGAAATGTGTTTGTCACAGTGAATGTTTCATTTTCCTAGTTTAACTCTGACTCTCTCCCAGCAGGAGAAGGACGTATGGCTGTGTTGGGGCTAAATGTTGTCTCCCCGACTCTCAAATCAAACCTGTGAACTTAACGAGAGCACGTGGAGCAGACCTGCAGGCAGCAGAGCGAGGCGGTTCAGGACCAGGTGGACGTTTCTCCTGCAGGAGGGCGAGGAGTCGCCCAGCAGCAGAGAGAGGGGAGGCAGGAGGCAGGAGGAGAGCAGGGCCTGTCTGCAGGACGACACAGAGACGAGACACAGACTTTCAGACAACATGTCTCTGTTTCCAGTTTCAGTTTCTTGATGCTGACCTTTAAATACCACACAGAATACAGTGGGATAATACAGCTAGTTATCATTTTACATCTAAATCCAAACCTAAATAAATGATGGGGACTAGAGGTATTTACAGCAGCTGGACTAAGACTGCCACCTGCTGGTCAGACGTATCTGTGATGAACACAGAGTCCGTGAACTCAACAGTCCAGCTGCTGTGTCTGTGTATTTACCTGCCAATGCTGTGGCCCGTGAGCAGGTGGAGCAGCTCGCAGGTTTTTGTTCTGACTGACGGATCATCATCCTTCAACAACACCTGCAACTGCTCCAGAAAACCTGGGCAGAACAACAATGTGTAAGACAAATGATGTGCAAGTACTTCGAAACAGTACTTTCTACATGTGTACTTTATGTACTGAGTCACTCTACATCACTGACTGTAGGGCCGACTACAGAAAAGGCTCCATCACCTTTAGGTTTCAATAAATGATCTGAGGATGATCTGAGGGACCTTCAGGGTGAGTATGGACAAATGAGGTCTGAGATCTGGACTGGACCATGCAAGGCTTGAAATAGTCCAGTGAAAAGCTTGGACTCCCTCCTGAACTGGACTGGTAACCAGTGTAAATATGTTCCCTCTGGTTCTTCCCCATTGAGAAACAGTACTTCATGTTACTTTCCACCAGGAGGAAATACTGCACTTTTTACTGCAGTGTCAGTTTGACTTTACAGCTTTTATTAAAAAAACATAGTTTATAAAATATGTTCAATTATCAATTTGCTGATTTTCTATTCACGTTTCTGTGACTGTTTCCGGTGTTGGACCGATACTACACCCTGGTACCATCTAACGTCACGGTGTAGTATTAGTGCAGTACTTTAATTAGTACTTTAATGGGGCTAAAGCTGTGGTTCTGGTTCACCTCCATGGACCGTCTGGTAGAGCCGCTCCGGGTCGTGCATCAGGTCGCAGAGTGAACCCAGAGCCCGCAGCCTCCTGTCCGGGTCCGGCGGCTGCAGCTCCTCGAACAGCTTCGGGACGGCCCGAAGCCCGAAGGCCACCGGGGCCCGGGTCGAGTCTGTCACGACAAAGGCCATCCGGGCCGAACCGAATGAGGTTTGAACTTTTAAACCGGGTTAACCTGGAGCTAACCGGGTTAGCTGCTCTGTTAGCGCTAACGCTAACGTTGCCTAGTAACCGCGTGTAAACGTCACCCTACACGGTGCAGCGTTCAGGGCCTGTAGGAAAGTAGTAATTTAATAATTTTTGATTGTTTCATTTAAAAATTCTGAAGAGTTGATGGTAAAAGTTTATCAGATTGAATTTGTTGCTTTTCTTTACCACACCTGTACCGCCCCCTCGTTGCCGCTGAAATCTGTGTGATCTCCTGTCACCCATCTACCATCAGAATGAGGATATAAATACCTGGAGAGGGGGGCCTCAGGGTGTGGTCTTCTGTCCAGAAGGGTTTGTAGCCAAAAGTGTGGCCTGGCCTGTCGGTGGCACGGACCATTACAGAGACCATCTCTAGGGGTCTGAGTGGCAGCAGTGTGTCCTGTCTGGTCCGGGCCTGCCAGGTGTCTGGTCTCTCAAGGATTCGAGGTCCGTGCCGTGCTGTCTGTGCTGTCTGTGCTGTCTGTGGTCCTGGTGGTTTGTGGCCTCTATATAAATGATGTCATTGTATTAAAATCACAACACGATGTCACACTTTTTTTTCTTTAATTTTGATCTATTTAAAGCATGACTTTCCGAACATACGGGTCTGTATGTAAAGTCTTTCTGGGTTTTTCTTTAATTTTAATCTATTTATTTATTTATTAAGTTTGTCTTTCAAATCCTGTCGTGTTGTATGTGAACCACAAGGAGAGAGAATGTCCCATCCAGAATTATGTGGCTCTTTAGCTCGTAGGCTTAAGTAGATACCCCCAGTCCAAAAGGTTACAAGCTCGAGTCTTGCTCCTTTTTGTTCGCGAGCACATGAGAAGGTTTTATAGAAATGTGTTTTATTATTATGTAGGTTTAACATGTAACCTGGTCCACTGGTCTGTGTCGCGGCGGTGTGGCCTGTCTGGTCCGTCCGTGGACAAATTAGTAAGCAATAATACAGAACATGAATTATGTTGAGGGTCTTTTACTAAATGTTTCTGGATAAAGGTCAGGTGTAAGGGAAAAATGAGTTTTAATGATTGATTATTCTCACTGATTATGACTTTTATTGTTTCTTACTGTATTCTTGGGTTTTTAGGTTTCACAGGTTTTCATTTACAGGTTGAATCACAGAGTTCACTAACACTTGTGTTTTTCATAATCATGTCTGATGTTTATGTTCTTCCTGACCCAGTACAGTCTGACACTAAGGGACACAGTGTTCTCAAGGATGTTGGTGAGGAGGATCTGGGAGAAAGGTTCCTTAGGACACCAGGTGTGGGGAAGGGACCAGTATAACAGAGCAGACCCAGGATGGAGGGTTAACTGTCCAATGAGAATATAGAGTTTTAGAATACAGCCTTATTAGGGAATCACTTTGTGGAACAACAGGGAAGAACAGACTCAATTATCTGATCATGTCAATGATCATTTGCATTTACTTTGCATGTCTGTATAAGTAGAGGCCTCAGCCTGATAGGAGCTGAGTGACTGGGGAACAACATGGGAAGACTGATCAATTGTGTTCAACTATGTTTGCTCCTTTCTTGCAAGAAATATATTCATAAAAGACAGTCGGTCTTCACTCTCTTTATTGCTCATCCAACAACGGTTGTTTTGCCACAACAATTTTGCGCTCTGTGAATCAACCTGTAAATGAAAACCTGTGAAACCTAAAAAACCAAGAATACAGTAAGAAATAAAAATCATAATCAGTGAGAATAATCAATCATTAAAACTCATTTTTCCCTTACACAGGTCAGGTCAGTTTCTGTAGGCTGTGTTTGTGAGGCTGTGCTACAGTGATGGATTTTCTTTTTTTGCTGCAAGAAAACTGGAGAAAATTGAAACTGTGTGAACATAAACAGGTAAAACATGCAAAAACATAACCATCATATAGTTGAGTGTTTTAACTTACAAGAAATTGTTCTGTCTTGAGTGCACTTCAGACCTCACAGCAACACCTTTTACATTACATGTTTGGTAAAGTGAGCGCACTGTACTTTTCCCAGTCAGAGCCAGGCTTCTCATGTTTCAGCTGAGCTCACCTTATTTGACAGTAAAATGTGCTGTATATGAGAGAAAACAAATCTCCTGCCATCCACAAACTGCTGAACACTTCCACCTCTCCCAGTCCCAAGAAATCCAGCACATGGAAAGAAAGTGAGTCCATCTTAGATTTTAGATGAAGAAAAGACTTCAGTGATTATCTAAAATTGCATTACATTTAAAAGGAAAAAGGTGGTTTGCCATCTCCGGGCCAGGGGAGAGATCCTGCCTCAAGTGGAGGAGTTTAAGTATCTCGGGGTCTTGTTCACGAGTGAGGGAAGGACGGATCGTGAGACTGACAGACGGATCGGGGCATCGGCAGCAGTAATGCGGTCGGTGTACCGGTCCATTGTGGTGAAGAACTAGCTGAGCCAGAAGGCGAAGCTCTCGATTTACCGGTCAATCTACGTTCCTACTCTCACCTATGGTCATGAGCTCTGGGTCATGACCGAAAGAACGAGATCGCGGATACAAGCGGCTGAAATGAGCTTCCTCCGCAGGGTGGCCGGGCGCTCCCTTAGAGATAGGGTGAGGAGCTCGGAGTAGAGCCGCTGCTCCTCCACATCGAGAGGAGTCAGTTGAGGTGGCTCGGGCATCTGTTTCGGATGCCTCCTGGGCGCCTTCCTGGGTAGGTGTTCCGGGCATGTCCCACCGGGAGGAGGCCCCGGGGAAGACCCAGGACACGCTGGAGGGACTATGTCTCCCGGCTGGCCTGGGAACGCCTCGGTGCCCCCCCGGAAGAGCTGGAGGAAGTGTCCAGGGAAAAGGAAGTCTGGGTATCCCTGATTCGGCTACTGCCCCCGCGACCCGGCCCCGGATAAGCGGAAGAAGATGGATGGATTAAAAGGAAAAACCTGTGATCAATAGTAACTTGAATTGCCATGGAAGCAGGATGTCTTGTGTGAATATATCATTTTTTGTAATCATTAAGTCATGGAGATTTTTTTGGGTAGTCAGTCATGATTTACCTGAGTGAAGTGTACATGTTTTAAAGATAAAAGAATTTATTAATTGAAATATTTATAACTTATACTGCATATCAACTGTGTACATCCTATGAGAGTTTTAAACTTAAAGATGCAATAGCTGCATAAATATCTGCTGCTGCTGCATTTCTGTGTGTCTGTATGTGCCTGTATCACTGTGGCCTCAGAGACGTGTCCTCTGCAGCAGGTAACAAAATCCCACCCTCACCTTTCCAGGTGCAAATTCTCCTCTCACTTGAAAGGCTCCCAGTGAGGACGATACCTGTGTAGGATTGCTGGTCTGCATGTGTCCCCGGGTGTGTGCAATGGTGTGTGTGGCTGAATATGTTTGTTAATGTCTTCATATGTGTGTCTGTGTTTACAGCTGCTGCTGTGGTTACCATGGAGATGCAAAGTGTTTCAGTGTCTGTGTCTTAAACAAACATTCACCTGAAAACACCCTCCACCTCAGCTTTCCGGCTCTGAAACCTGCTCTCGTTTGGAGGGTTCCCGGTGAGCCGGCACACCCCGGAGAGCAGCTCGACCTCTCTGAGGACAGCGGTGCGCTCGAGGCGAGGGCCGCTTCCATCTATAATATATATTTATATTTGTTAAATGAATGAACTGGACAGTAATGCTGTCAGTGGAATCTAGTTTTAGTTGCTTTGATGTGGCTCAGTCTTTGGAAGCGGGGCTCACGTTATCACCTGAGACCTTAGACACTGATTGTGTGGAGGCCTGTGACGATGTGAGCTGCTTCATTACATTAGAGTTAACCTGTCCACCGACGTGGAGAGACTTTCTTCCTGTGCATAAGTTGCACGTGAACGTGTGTGCGGCTGTGCACGTGCTTATGTGTGAACACCCGCACTGCTCTGCCTCTGGTTGGCAAACAGAGTGTAGCACCCCTCAGGCGAAGGCAAATTTATATAGCACCATTCATACACTACACAATTCAAATTGCTTTACAGGGCATGTAATTACATTAAAACACAAATCATATCACACCAGTTCTCAGATCACTACACTGGCTTCCCGTTAGTCAAAGGATAGATTTTAAATCTTATTGCTAGTTTATAAAGCACTAAATGGTTGTGGACCAAAGACTGAGCCACATCAAACCAACTAAAACTAGATTCCACTGACAGCATCATAATTTATTCTATTTACTGTCCATTTCATTCATTTAACAAATATAAATATAGGTGTTATAGTTTCTTCATGATCATGATTCCTCTGATGAACTTCCTGCCTTTTCTAGGCCCATGTATGAAATTTCACAGTATTTTCACCTCCTAAATTACTAATAATGGTACAATTTACTCAGGCTGATCACATTTTGATAACATTACAATTCTTTTTAGAGGATGGAGATAAATAGGTGAAGCAAGACAAATGTAGTTATTTCTGAGAACTTATTAACTGCAGGTCGTCATTCTACATTATATGGCCCAGTACAAATATTTGGACTGTCCCTTATTCTGTCTCTTATTTCTTATCAAGAATCACAATTGTCTCTTTCTTTCCATGTCTGAAGTTGGCAAAAGTCCAAAACAATTACAGGGTGTGCCATGGAAATTACGCGATGACGTCATCCAGCGACTTAGAGGACAGCCAATACCTACTGTCCTTCCTGATGAGCTGGCAACACTGATCACATGCACACAGGTCACTCCAGTCACACGACTCAAACACTCGAGATAATCGACTAGTACTAGTTGCACTCTGTAGTTTTTAACAGTTTTCCATCGTCATATTCGTTTCTCTGTCTTCAAAACTTCGTCTGTTTTCTGTTTTTCTCCCTCTCGCTCATTTGTCTGCAACTGTGGCTGCTCCACACAGCAGGGATAATCAATCACTGTGATCAAATGCTGTGAATTGGTTTGATATTCATTGTTAAAAATGTAAAAACTCCCCATTGACATGAGAAATGATCTGACTTTACTGACACACACCTGCGGCTAGAGACGATTCTATCTAGTCCAGCCCTGAAATCTTCTTTTAGTCTAAAGTGAAGGTTTTTCCACGTTTGACAGTGTGACTTCATCACAGCCTCTGACACACCCATCAGCCTCCCTCCCTCCCTCCCTCCAGTTTCTTGGTCCAGGACAACAAGCAAGTTTCTGGTCCCAGGAACACATCGGTCCCTCCCTCTGGTCACAGCTAGTTTCAAAACGCACTTGATCAAAACAGCATGTTGTCTGTAACTGGCCTGCTCCATTCTGTATTATAGTCTTATATAGCCTATAGCTTTTAACTGTTGTTTTACTGTACTTGTCTTATTTACAGAAGACTGACGCAGGACTTTGTGGACTGGTGTCAGCAGAACCACCTCATCATCAACGCGGGGAAGACCAAGGAGATGGTGATGGATTTCCGCAGACGTTGGTCTACTCTCCCCTCGTCAGTGAACATCCAGGGAATGGACATTGAGAGAGTGGACTCTTATAAGTACCTGGGTGTTCATCTGAACAACAAACTGGACTGGACTCATAACACTGATGCACTGTACAGGAAGGGCCAGAGCTGGCTCTACCTCCTGAGGAGACTGCGGTATTTTGGGGTGAAGGGGGCACTCCTGAGGACCTTCTATGACTCTGTGGTGGCATCAGCCATCCTGTACGGTGTGGTCTGCTGGAGCAGCAGCATCACGGAGAGGGAAAGGAAGAAGCTGGACAAGGTCATCAAGAAGTCCAGCCCTGTCCTGGGCTGTCCTCTGGACTCAGTGAGGGAGGTGGGGGACAGAAGGGTCCTGGCTAAACTAACATCTATGCGGACCATGCGTCTCACCCCCTGGTGGATGCCCTGTCTGCCCTGGAGAGCAGCTTCAGTGACAGACTGATCCACCTGACTCCACAGGTCTTTCCTTCCTGCTGTCAGACCATGATCAGACTAACACTGTCCATGTGTCATCCATCTGCTGTGACCGTGTCCAACACTGTTTTATAAGGTGAATCACATCAGAGCAATATACTGTAGTCACTTTACCTGGTATTTATTTATTTATCCATAGATGTCCATATATTGGACATACCCATAGACACACACACTTATAGTTTCTGTAGCTTCATAGTTTTATTCCACTTAGTGTTTTTTAATATTTTTAATTCCTTATTTATCTCACATCTTCTGACCCTCTGCTGTGTTTTTGGACTTACTGTTGTCAACAAGACAATTTCCTCATCGCGGGACAAATAAAGGTTTTCTTATTTTTATTCTTATTCTATGTAAAGTGACCTTGCTGTGACAGGTGCTTATAAATAAAATGTATTATCATTATTATTCTTATTACAGTCAGATCAAATGAAACAATATATAGGACATTTGGCCTAATATCCTCCTGAGAACCAGCCCACTGACTTGTGTCCCTTGTAGTGGACAGTTTGTTCACGTGCTATGGTCACGTGCTATGGTCCACTACGGTCGACATCCTATAAAATTAAAAATAAAAATAAATTTTAAAAAGTCTAAATTGTAACATGTTTTTTTTTAACCAAAAATAGGTAGGAAATTACAAAAACAAGAAATTGGAAGACCCTTATTTTGCTTGGTTCTCAGGAGGATATTAATGAGGCGTCTGTGAGCGTCTCTTATAGGCTCAGTTCATGCTACGTGTTCATCTGGTTTCAGGCACCTGGGCACCTCCCATTCCCATCCGCTTAAAAACCCTGGAAATTATTGTCCAGCTTCTTTCTGAAGTTCATCTGGTGAGTTTCATACTTATATTGTTTATTTACTGTTACTTTAATAAATATCTGCAGCTGAACTGTTGAAAAAGCTGAGCCCAGGTTGGTTCACACAGATGGAAGGACTAGAATTAAATACAGATTCTACTCTCATTATTTTAAAAGGTGACAAATGTAAAATAAATCACTTTATCTGGTATCAGAAGCTTGTGTTGTAGCGGGGTTTAGTGTCTGTGCTTGTCTGTTTTGGGAGTTTTCCATTGCACCGCAGCAGAAAAAGTTGTTTTCTGTTTGGAGTGCTGAATTTGTTGGTGATGGTAGCGTTCGCGCTCCCCTCTCCCATTTTTTTCAGCATTGGACGCATTGTGTGTTTGCCTCGGTGAAACCGCCATGGTTATTTTTCGTTAGTAGTGTCTCAGTGCGGGTGGTGATGGTAGCGTTTGCGCTCCCCTCTCCCACTTGTCTGCTGCATGGTTTGCTTGCTCACGCTGCCATAGCGGCGTTCCGGTTACCAATACCACAAACATTTACTCGTGGCAGCAGCGTTCGCGCTCTCTGCTCCCACTTAGGTGACTTCCGCGTCGTTTTTTCGCTGCAGTAGAAGCACCGTAGTTCTTTTTCGGTTCAATAGTGTGACCTGTATATTGGTGACGGCAGCGCTCCCCTCTCCCACTTTTCTTTATTTTCAACCTTTTTAAGGAGAAATTTCGTGACATGTTCGTGAACTAAATATTTTGGAGTCTTACAAAATCACATCATCATGTGCATAACACTTTGAAAATGTAAATACAAGGAACATTTACCTTCTTGCTGCCGTGTAACAGCTGAACTGTTGAAACAGCTGAGCCCAGGTTGGTTCACACAGATGGAAACACTAGAATTAAATACAGATTCTACTCAGGGAAAGTTGTTACTTCTATTAAAGTTAACTTGCTAATTACAAGTTAAACCACAGGTCTGAAATAGTAAAAAGTATAAGTCATTTAAAATGTAGTTAAAAGTCATGAAAACTGAAACGTGCTAATCTTTAGTTTCCAGTCAAACTGTGTTTCAGCCCCTTGAATCTTATTTATTTCTTTAACTTATTCAAATATATATTTGTTATTTTGAAAAATGGTCACTAAAAATGTAGAAGTGAACATGTTTCCTATTTTCTGAGATATGCAGAGGACAAATGATCAATAATCATCAGTAGCAGCTTCCTAACTAGTGCGATCACTGAAAATGTTTTATTCTGATATTTCCATAATGTTTCCAACTCTGACATGTGAGGGATGAAGAGGAGAAGGGTGTGACTCCTCTTGGTGTCATCACATTATACGATGTGAAACTTCTTTTGTGCTCTGTGGGAAAACCTTAACGCACTAGTGCACAGTTGGTTCACACAGGATAGTTTTTTCTGCCGCAGGCGCATTAGCTGCTGTGGCTGGTGGCAGTGAGGAGAATGATTTGAATGTTTAAGTGTCTTTGTTTGTGTTTAAGTGCGTTTGTGTAGCCAAGTTCCGTTAATTTACTTATACACCAGAAATAAAAATCTCCAGGGTCTAAGATCACAACTGTTAACAGCTGTGTCTCGGTTCTTGATGCAAGAGAAAGTATATACCTGTCTCTTAGGCCGAAGGAACCATTGTTCCCCATCAGAGATGACAAATACACACTTTTTCTTTTCAAGTTCCAACTTATTATTTAAGCATATTTCTCTTAGAAAAAAAAAAAAAAAAAAAAAATATATATATATATATATATATATATATATATATATATCGGGGTAACCTCAATCCGGTTACACAGTCCGAATATCCCACAAAAACAAATTTCCAAACCAAAATAAAATAAATAAATAAACACTGCATTGCTCCTTCACTTCTCAGACTCTTTCTGTCAGGCTCTGTTTCAACAAATAACAGTTTTAGACACAATGTTGAGGAATCCCAGCTCCGGTTGGTACCACACCCAGAGGAGAGCACGCTAACTTCTCTCCACACAGCTAAAAAGAATGTACTTTCACAGTGTCACATCAACTAGTGGTTGCTGCCACCTAGAGGTTTCCAACCGACATTATCTGATGTAGAATAAATAAAGTAAATAAACACATCCTAACTGGGATGACTGTCTAATTCACTCCAAGCAAATATAGTAAAGTCCAGATTTATTATTGTTGGATGACAGTAACAGTTCTATACCACATAGTACATATTTGACAGTTTCCTACAATGACAAGGTGACCAACTGTAACTTAACCAGTATTTTGGGTCGGGTTACAGTTGGATTAAGATGATTTCAGAGCTCTCAGATATGTGGATGCACTTCACTCTGAAACAAGACACATATGGAGGTTTACCTTTTTTAACCATTGCACCTAATGTTTAGGACCCTCCAACTTCTACCCACTACCTGAACACAGGTGGAAAAAGGCCTCACATCCTGTACTTAAGTAGAAGTACAGGTACTTGGTGAAAAAAGACTGAAGTACTGACTCAACTCCTTTACTACAGTAAAAGATTATTATTAGTAAAAGTCAGAAGGTACAGGGTCTGAAATGTACTTCAGTAAAAAAGTCAAATCAATACATCTTTGAAATCCAGCTTCATGCAGTCACTGCCATCATTTCTGAAAACTGACAGTGACTCATATTTGGTCTGTGTTTGTACATCAGCGTCACATTTGTGCTCAAAATGTTTTGCTAGTAAAAAGATAAAGCATTCTTCCACAGTCGATTTGGTCGTTTCAGATTCTTCCAGCTGATAAAGCTCTTCATGTCAGCACATCCATGTTTCCTCTGGTGGAATCATAAGTGAGCTCTCAGCTCGGTGAAGACACTGACGTTTCACACCAAGCAACAACTGTTTGATCATTAGTTCAGTCTTAGTTCAGTCTGGTCCCATTTTCTTCTGACGCTGTTAAACATCATGATACATTATTTCTCCATATAGTGAGAAATAAGGGGCTGGAGATGATGGATGGATGTACTGTCAGTTTACCAAGAAGGTTGTATGAGATGTGACACAATAGCCCTTTATATAAACAGACTGGGACATTATTGCTGACGTCTCTGTAACATGTAGCTGAATTAGAACAAAGTTGGATCACATGGACTGAAAGCTGCTGCTGCATAACCTGGGGCTACCACTGTAAAAACTACACTGATAATACTGTAAAAAACTACACTGATAATACTGTAAAAACTACACTGATAATACTGTAAAAACTACACTGATAATACTGTAAAAACTACACTGATAATACTGTAAAAAACTACACTGATAATACTGTAAAAACTACACTGATAATACTGTAAAAAACTACACTGATAATACTGTAAAAACTACACTGATAATACTGTAAAAACTACACTGATAATACTGTTAAAAACTACACTGATAATACTGTAAAAACTACACTGATAATACTGTAAAAAACTACACTGATAATACTGTAAAAACTACACTGATAATACTGTAAAAACTACACTGATAATACTGTAAAAAACTACACTGATAATACTGTAAAAACTACACTGATAATACTGTAAAAAACTACACTGATAATACTGTAAAAACTACACTGATAATACTGTAAAAACTACACTGATAATACTGTAAAAACTACACTGATAATACTTCTAATCACCATGACTCCCATGTACTTACAGTCAGAAACATGTTTCACCTGTAACATGTTGAACATATATAGGCCATGTTTTCCAAGATATTATCATGTGCTATAACTGACAACCACCATGTGACCAACATACAAACTCTTTAATTTTTCTCCAATCACATATTCCCATATGTTTACAGACAGAACTGTGGGAGGCCTTGAAGAACATTCAGTATGTAAGTATTCAAGTGTGTTTTATGTCTAATATAAATGTACTAGTACACTTAATTAATTCCTAGTTCAGGACAACTGACTGTGTTTTGTTTCACATCTCCTGCCTCCACAGTTGTTGGTCTCTGCTGCAAACCCTCCGTTACCTCAGACATGAGTACTGACATCACCAACAGAATCGTGGGTGTTTGTAGGAGCATCACACGCACTGCTGGCACTGTTGGGACCATCGCAGGAGGCGTCGCAGGCGTCGCTGGAGGAAGCAGGGGTGTCGCTGTGGGCATTGGGGAAATCGCTGGAGGCGTCGTGGACATTGCTATAAGTGTGACCACTGTTCCCAAGACCATGGCTGTTGTTCTGCAGGGCATCACAGGCCTTGATAGGGTGATCACCGGCATCAGGGGAGTCATTGAGGGCGTTGGGGAGATCACTAGAGGTATCAGGGGCATCTTTAATTAGTTGAATAACACAGTGACCTCAGATGTTAAAAAAGCCTGAAAAACAAGACTTCCGGTTTTAACTTCTTCTACAGGAAGTCTACAGAAGTAGTGATGGTGAAATCGAAGCTTTATGAGCCACTTTGAGACAAGTGGCCTGAAAACACAAACTGCTTCGAAGCCTTTGACACAGTCAGAAGACCTGATCACATGGCACTGATGGAGCTGCCATGTAGTTGTAGAAGAGTTATATTACTTATAGATTAGTTATATTAGTTATAGATTAGTTATATTAGTTATAGTTATAGATTAGTTATATTAGTTATAGATTAGTTATATTAGTTATAGATTAGTTATATTAGTTATAGTTATAGATTAGTTATATTAGTTTTAGTTATATATTAGTTATAGATTAGTTATAGTTATAGATTAGTTATATTAGTTATAGTTATATATACAAACTGGGACCTTTTCATGGACGCTCATGGTGAGGACATCGAAGGCATCTCTCACTGCATCACAGATTACATCCACTTCTGTGAGGACAATGTTGATCCATCCAAAAAAGTTGTTGAAGTTGTTTCCCCAATAACAAGCCATGGATAAATAAGGACATTAAAGGCGTCCTCAACAAGAAGAAGAGGGCGTTCATGGCAAGAGACAGGGAGGAACTCCGAGCAGCACAGAAGGAACTCAAAAGGAAGCTGAGGGAGGCAAAGTAGCTCTATAGAGACGGAGTAGAGCACAAGTTGAGACAGAACAATATCAAAGAGGTGTGGAATGGGATGGAAATAATGACTGGCTATAAGAAGACACACACTGCTGTGGAAGGAGACTCAAAGTTTGCTAATGAACTTAACCTGTTCTTTAATAGATTTGACACCACCTCTGCTTCTTACTCTGATCCAGTGTCCTCACACACCATCCCTCCTTCCTACACCACCTTAGCTGATGCCTTGGGGTCTCTTCACATCCCCCCACCCAACATCTCTGCCAATGCTGCCTCCCCATTGCCCACTGATGCCATCTCCTCTATCAGCAGCCATACAACACTGAAGTATACCTCACCTCCAATAACTCCTCCCCTGCCCTCATCATCTGACTCCTCATCAACACAATACACAGGCCCAGCCTTTGCCACAGAACAGGTGAGGAAGGAACTAGCTAAACTAAAGGCCAACAAAGCAAAAGGACCAGATGAGGGTTATGGCAGTGCTGGAAAATAATGGTGCTCACACAAAATATTGACACTTTGGGCCCCATTTGGACATTTTCACTTAGGGGTGTCACTTTTGTTGCCAGCGGTTTAGACATTAATGGCTGTGTGTTGAGTTATTTTGAGGGAGCAGCAGATTTACACTGTTATACAAGCTGTACACTCACTACTTCACATTGTAGCAAAGAGTCATTTCTTCAAGTTGTCACATGAAAAGATATAAACTATTTAGACAAATGTGAGGGGTGGACTCACTTCTGTGAGAGACTGTAAATGTGATGGGCTACAACACACGGACATTCTGGGGAGAGGCCGTCACGTTGTAATTAGCTACAAGCTAATGCATAGCCTTCATATTTAGCAACAAAAACCAAGCTTTCTCTGCTTTATGGAGAATTCCCATGATCCCCAGCTTCTATGGCGTCAGCTATCAGTAGCTCCTTTTCACCAGCAGATGGCGCTGCAATAACAATCACATTGTTACAGTGGTGTTTATTATATTTTTATTTATATGATATTATATAAATATGTATCGCCCATATAGAATAGAATCATAATATTTATTAGGCTCGAGCAGTGATGGAAGGTCTCTGTTATCTCTGAAGGGACTGTTACTATTGCTCACCGTGCAGGGGACGAATAAGGCGGGGGCGGACCATGGGTCTGGCGTGTCGGCTCTTGTTAGAGAGCCGGTGGCAGCACTTCCCAAAGAAGAGCCGGCTGTTTCGACTCCTGAACGGATCTTAATTTAGGATTTTTTGTAGGTCTTTATTTGACCATGACTTTGTAAAAATAAATGGTTTGTGTGTTGAAAACCTCTTTCATGTGCAGTGTTTTTATGAGAAGCCTTATAGTTGCCTAATTCTGTGCATGTATTCTGTTCCAAAACAGTTCTTCCTTTTGTTTAACATTTGAATCAAACATTTTTATTGAACAAATGAACAAAAAACTGCAAACAAATCCACAGAACAGAACCAAACTCAACATGAAGTAAGCAGTACAGAACAGACAATCTAACAACTAAAACATGGTTCAAACAAGGTATATAAAGACAAGGAACAAAAGAAGAAACAGGTGAAAACAATTAATTAGGTCAACAAAGTGAACCAAAATGAAACAAAACTAGATCCTGTCATGATCCCTTCCAAAATAATAGAAACAGGAAGTCCAAAATTGCGGATCATGACATCGTTAGGGTCATCACCGGCATCAGGGGAGTCATTGTGGGTGTCAGGAGCTTCTTTAATTGACACAGTAACTTCAGATGTTAAAGCCATGATGTCCAAAGTCCAAAGTCTGGTTAGGGTCTGAGTTCTCCCTGTGCTTGTGTGGGTTTTCTCCAGGTCCTCTGGTTTCCTCCCACAGTCCAAAAACATGTATGTCAGGTTGATTGGTGACCAAAATCTGTACTCAGGTAAGAGTAGCTGTACTTCAGAATAATATTACTCAAGTAGAAGTAAAAAAGTAATTGGTATTCCATCGTAATGTCTGATTTATTTTTTTTAGAAATCTTTTAAGCAGCAGACAAAATAATGTATAAATTCTGTCATGTAACAATAAAATAAATGAAAAAACAAAATAAAAAATGATTTTCAGATGAATTTAGGTCTGTGCATTATTCTCACTCTTCTACTGTACAGGCTGCCAAGCTGCTGCTGTTCAGACATGAAAGGCTCCCTGAGCTTCAGACTCTGGCCCCCCTGTGTCACTGACACCCCGAGCTCCTAAATGACAGGGACATTATAAAGATTCATGTATGTCGGTGTCCACTAGCTCACGGGCCATAAACATAATCAACCATATTTACCAGCTTTTAAGATGCTCTGCTCTGTGGTCCAGACGTCCCCTCAAGGGCGTAGTCTCCATCTTCCTATTTAACAGCACTTCACGCCGCCGCGTCCCGACTGCAAATAATTCGCACCGACATGACTGACATGATTCCTCTGATGAACCTCATGTCTTTTCTAGGCCCACGTATGAAATTTCACAGTATTTTCACCTACGTTCCTTGTCCAGTCACAATTTTATGATGGTACAATTTACTCAGGCTGATGACATTTTTTATGACACTAGAATTTTTTGTAGAGGATGTAGAAAAATAGGTGAAGCAAGACAAATGTAGTTATTTCTGAGAACTTATTAACTGCAGGTCGTCATCCTACTTAATATGGCACAGTACAAATATTTGGCCTGTCCTTTATTTCTTATAAATAACCACAACTGTCTCTTTCTTCCCATCTGTGAAGTTGGCAAAAGTCCAATACAATTACAGCACGGGCCATGGACATTATCCAAGTTACACGATGACGTCATTTAACGACTTCCGACGAGACAGACAATAGCTACTGCCCTTCCTGACTAGTTGGCAACACTGGTGGAGGGAGCAGGCTACAGTTTTGAGCAGACCCCTGGTATCTAAGCTGTCCACCATTCATCACTGCAACTATGTATTTTCCTTATGTTCAGTGAAGTAACTCCAAACTGGAAGCGACCTGAAGACTGAGACACACCTTCATAACCAACCGTTTAACTGGCAGTTATTAGTACTTACTAATCAGATAACTCCCCAGAACATGGGACAAGCTACTTATTTCTTCTTCCTATGTTCACACACACACACACACACACACACACTTTATTTATTCAGTCAATCATACCTTGTTCCTGTTCCACAGATTGAATCAAATATTACTGACTGACTTTGCGTCACTTGTCCTTGTTATGTTACAGTCTCTTAGGCAGCTGTAACATGAGCTACCAAGTTGACGTTTTTAATATACTGGTGACACCAGACCAGGATCACCAGTTCCAGTTTCTTTACTGGGGACACAGGCTGCACAGTCTCTCCTGGTTCACACAAGCACTGTCAGCAGGTGGTGACATCATTTCCTGCTCCCTCCAACCTGTGTCAGTTTTCCCTGGAGGTAAAAAACAGACGTGGGAAAACTCTGTCACTTCACTCAGACACATGTCAGTGTGTTACACTAACAAGAGGTCAATCACATTGTTACAGTGGTGTTTATTATATTTTTATTTATATGATATTATATAAATATATATCGCCCATGGAGAATAACAATATTTATTATTAGGCCGTTAACCCACATCCCACCATGACGTGGCGATGACTAAGATCCGCCTTTGTTTTCCAATGAGAGTTTTAAACTTAAAGATGCAATAGCTGCATAAATATCTGCTGCTGCTGCATTTCTGTGTGTCTGTATGTGCCTGTATCACTGTGGCCTCAGAGACGTGTCCTCTGCAGCAGGTAACAAAATCCCACCCTCACCTTTCCAGGTGCAAATTCTCCTCTCACTTGAAAGGCTCCCAGTGAGGACGATACCTGTGTAGGATTGCTGGTCTGCATGTGTATTAGAGAAATGCATTTTATTATTATGTAGGTTTAACATGTAAATTAGCAATAGATACATCAGGGGAGCTGGTCTGTGGGCTGACTGGACCGGACCACTGGCCTGTGTGGCCTGTCTAGTCCGTGCCTACGCTCTGTGGACGTTGTTGACTAAACAGTAGTAAAAACCTGTCACAGGTCGGCTTTATTTAGGTTTTCGCTGAGCTGGTCACAATGGCAAAAAGCCCATTAAATGTTACAGACACCGACAACATGACAACATGCAAAACAGCTCTTGACATGCATTTCCCTCTCAGTCCAAATCTCCATATTTAGAATAATCCTTGTCTTCCAGCATTAACAGGGTTATATCATTGAAGTGTCTGCCCTAGAGCTCTGTCTCCAGCCAAACCAGCTGAACCACCTTTTAGCTGCAGTGGCTTTGAAAGGACTTAATTCCATTACTACACCATCCACATTACAACTGTCATCATACAACAATGAATCAATGAATCAACAGGGGAAGTAGTGAAAATACTGTGTAATATAACTAATATTCTGGTCGGTTCGTGCAGACAGGCCACACACATGTATAAAACCTGCTCGTGAATAAAAACAGATGCCTAAGTAAAACTCGACCTTGCAACATCTTGGACTGGGGGTATCTGCTTACGCCTATGAACTAAAGAGCCACACAGGTCCAGATGAGACATTCTCTGTCCTTGTGGTTCACATACAACGCGAAAGGAATAAATAAATAAAGATTTAAAAAACCCTAAAGACTTTCCCGAACATACAAACCTGTATACCTGCTGTATTTTATTTTTGGACTGTCTGCGAAATCCTGCTTAGTGTGACATCGTGTTGCGATTTTAATATAATGACATCATTTATGTAGGTTCCACAAACCACCAGGACCACAGACAGCACGGCGAGGACCTCGAATCCTTGAGAGAGACCAGACAGGGGACACTGCTGCCGCTCAGACCTCAGAGCAGACAGCTGGCCGAAGCATCACCAACACTGAATCCGGCCAAACGTCACTTATTTGGGTAAACAGGTAGGTCCAGTGGAGGCAAAAGTAGAAGCATAGCTGCGTTCCCAGTGCCCACCACCAGACGTGAGCTACGTCGCTTCCTCGGTATGACGGGGTATTAGCGGTGTTTCTGTAAAAACGTCTCCACTGTAGTTTCGGCCCTCACCACCCTGTGCAGCCCCAAAGTTCAGTTTGTGTGGTCTGAAGATTATCGAAAGGCGTTGGAAGCTGCCAAGTCCCTACTATGCTGTGCTCCAGTGACCTAACCTGTCTCTTCCTTTCCAACTAGAGGTTGACGCTGCAGGAGGTCGAGCACGGGATGTGTCATCCAGGGGGCAACTTTTCAGCAAAGCTCAACAAACACCAGTTGAACTACTCCGTCGAGAAGGAGGCGCTTGCGATGCTTCTTGCGCTGCAGCACTTCGAGGTGTACGTAGGCTGTACATCGGGTCCGGTCAGAGTTTTCCCACGTCTGTTTTTTGCCTCCAGGGAAAACTACACTGACACAGGTTGGAGGGAGCAGGAAATGATGTCACCACCTGCTGTCAGTGCATGTGTGAAAAAGAAATAGTTTATGCAAAGTGGTAAGAAATAATACAGAACATGAATTATGTTGAGGGCCTTTTACTAAATGTTTCCGGATAAAGGTCAGGTCAGGTTCTGCAGGCCGTGTTTGTGAGGCTGTGCTACAGTGATGGATTTTTTTTTTTTTGCTGCAGGGAAACTGGAGAAAATTGAAACTGTGTGAACAACATAAACAGGAACAACATGCAAAAATATAACCATCATATAGTTGAGTGTTTAAACATGCTTTAAACATACAATTATTCTGACTGCTCCAACTGTCAGCTCATTTATCCATATACACATATTTGTATAGTGGGGTATAGCCTGAGGGGTGCTGTACACTGTTTGTGTAGAGATTACACAGTTTGCACTCACAGCCCATTTTTTAAAACCATATCGACAAACTTAACAAAACACTAATCTAATTAGACCGATTGTATCGATGTAATAAGTATTGATGCAAAATCTAAATTTCAAGTAGATACACGTATGCCTGTGTGATAATGTCAGAATCACATTAACATTTTACACATCCTTTGATGTCATGAAAAATACCACAAAAAGACCAGAAAATACTGACTTTACAAGTGTAAATTCATTGCTTCAGTAGAACTATTAGATGTAAATTAAATGCTACTCACCATGAAATATTTCTTTTGCCAAGTTTGTTCAGCCTACCAGTCTGCTAACACACAATCTTACCGCTGGAACATGTCCAGGCATGTTGCGTGGGTAGGAGAACTTGCAATCCTGAAGTCATTGTGGAGGAGAATTAAGTCATCATGCCAAGTTTGTTAAGTTATGACAACTTGAATTTTGTTTTAAATCCATGAACAATGAAAGTTGAGTTTCAATTACATGCAAAATTAAGTTGATGTAATTACCAACATTGTTATTTGATCACAACTTATAAAAATAAAGTTTGCAACTTAGAAGGTCTATCAGAATCAATTAATTTGAATTTTTAACTTGCATCCATTTATTAGATCAAGTGGTGATAACATCCTCTGAGTTAGTTTTTAGACTGTTGTTTTCCAATGAGAGTTTTAAACTTAAAGATGCAATAGCTGCATAAATATCTGCTGCTGCTGCATTTCTGTGTGTCTGTATGTGCCTGTATCACTGTGGCCTCAGAGACGTGTCCTCTGCAGCAGGTAACAAAATCCCACCCTCACCTTTCCAGGTGCAAATTCTCCTCTCACTTGAAAGGCTCCCAGTGAGGTGAATACATTGATACATTGAAATACATTGAATACATCTTGTGTTTTCTGAGAGGCAATACTCTTTTCACTGTGATGTTGTGACAAATGTGAGCTTTCCATCTGTACTGTCGCCTCTGAAGTGATTTACAAAATCCCCCACCTCAGCTTTGGTAGTCCTGTCAAATGCAAATTTAGGACAATAAATGTGTAGGATTCTTGTTCTGTTTTGTCCACGGGTGTGTGCAATGGTGTGTGTGGCTGAATATGCTTGTTAATGTCCTAATATGTGTTTCTGTATTTGCAACTGCTGCTGTGGTTACCATGGAGATGTAAAGTGTTTCAGTGTCTGTCTTAAAGAAAACATTCACCTGAAAAAATCCTCCACCTCAGCTTTCCAGCTCACCCGCATTACTCTGCCTCTGGTTGACAAACAGCGTGAAATGCATTAAAAAGATTGTTTTGCACCATAAATCTGTGAATTTGTTGAGAAACTACTTTTTCAATTATTTTTCCCAGAAATGGAAGATTAGGTATTGGCCTGTAGTTACTTACTGCTGAAGCATCTAGATTAGGCTTTTTAAGAAGAGGTTTTATAACAGCAGTTTTTAAGGCCTGGGGAAACTGCCCTGACTGAAGAGAACTATTGCAATCTGCAATACATCTGGAGCTAAGCTGTTAAAAACATTTTTTAAAAAATTTGTTGGTAAAATATCAAGGCAGCATGATGTAGATTTTAATTGTAGAAGCGTTTCTGCCAGAGCTCTGTGATCAAGGAGATCAAAATGTTCTAGATTCACTGGAGAACAAGGAGGCACAGGTGATATTGTCATGTTCCTAGGACTGCAGCTAGATATAGTTTGTCTTATCTTTGATATTTTGTCTGTGAAAAAGGCTGCAAAATCATTGCATGACTTTTTGGACAGCAGTTCAGAAGGAAGAGAGGGTGCTGGGTTTGTGAGTCTGTCTACAACAGAAAACAATGCGCGGGCATTATTGCTGTTTCTATTGATAACCTCTGAGAAAAATGATTGCCTTGCATTTTTTTAGTTTTTGGTTATAGTTGTGAAGACTCTCTTTGTACAAGTCGAAATGAACCTGGAGTTTGGTTTTTCGCCACTTGCGTTCTGCTTGTCTGCATATTCTTTTCTGAATTTTAACCACTGTGGCTTTTCTCCAAGGTGACTTTGACTTTTTTCTTGCTGACAATACCTTGGTCCTAATTGGGGCAATGGAATCAATAACAGTCATAACTTTGGAACTGTAACTTCTTACAAGATCATCAACAGGGGCTGATGGCATGGTTGGTGATGGTGCAAAAGCCTGAATGAATAATACACAGCTCTTCTCATTAATATTCTGCTTTTTGACTACCTCTGTTTCACCTGTGTGCAAAACAGCAGGGGTGGTTGTTTTAAAAAAAACACAGCAATTATCAGAAAGAGCAACATCGGTCACCACCACCTCAGAAATATTAAGACCTTTAGAGATTATTAGATCCAGTGTGTGTCCCTTGATGTGTGTTGGATCTGTTACATGCTGAGAAAGCCCAAAGTTGTCCAGGATGTTCAAGAGTTCATTTGCACTTGCATCATTGAGATTATCAACATGAATGTTAAAGTCACCCACTAAAACAATACAATCAAAGTCAATGCATACAATAGATAGTAATTTAGCAACACCAGCAAAACCAGTATACTTGAATGAGGGGCTTCTGGTTCGCGTTTAACAGGTAGGTACCCCGAAGGTTTACCTAATGTAGTGAATGCTTCTAGTTCCTGAGCATATGAACACCAATAAATGCTGTTCAGGCAAATTCACTATACATTTTAGCTTATAAAAATAACTGATCCCAGACATGACATGTGTTCAGAACTATTTATATAACCCAAATAACTAATACAACAATACAACATAAACTCTGTGTAATATAGAATAAATAAATAATTTCCCAACTAACTAAACCTTGACAATAACTAAAATATGTGGGGAAAAGGCAATAAATAAACAAAATGGAGTATAGCATAGGCCCTGTGATGGACTGGTGACCTGTGTGAGCTGTGAAAGGTGCTTATAAATAAAATGTATTATCATTATTATTCCTTTCACATTCAGATCAAATGAAACAATATTTAGGACATTTGGCCTAATATTAATGAGGTGTGTGTGTCTCTTGTTCATTGGGTTTCAGGTGATAACTGGGCGTCTCCCATTTCTGTGTTAATAAGAACCTAGGAAATTATTGTTTCACTTCTTAGACAGAGTAAGGACACTGAAGACGAACCTGCTGAACAGAGGACAGCGGCTCATTATCCTGGTGAGTTTCATACTTATATTGTTTATTTACTGTTACTTTAATAAATATCTGCAGCTGAACTGTTGAAACAGCTGAGCCCAGGTTGGTTCTCACAGATGGAAGGACTAGTAGTAGTGTACTGGGTTTTAGTTTCTGTGTGTCTAACTGTTTTGGGAGTTTTCCATCTCCTGAACTCACCTGTGGGCTGTTTGTTTTATCTGTATCAAAAGTTGCAAAGATTATTTTCGACCTTTTTTAAGGAGAGATTTCTCGGCACGTTCGTGAACTAAATATTTTGGAGTCGCACTTTTGCTCTAAAGAAAGAAGAATGTTATATACAAGTTATAAACAACGCAAATTTGATTTTTGGTCTTTTATGCAAAGGCCATTTTCCATATATATTTAATGAAACTTGTTTTTAGTTAATTTTAAGTTAAAATATTTTGTGTATTACAACAGTTCAACTAAATCACACTTAAATTAAACCCAATCCCTTAATAGACTAAAACTACAACAAAGCAGATATGACTAAAACCAAATTCAAATGTGCTGTCAAAGGTAAAACCCAGGGGAGTGAACACCAAAGGTGCGTTGGCCTGTGTCTTCAGGGCATAAAAATCACATAATTGTGTGCTTAACACTTTGAAAATTTAAATACAAGGAATTTTTACCTTCTGGCTGCTGTACAACCTCCCGAGGTTTGTTTTTCACACATTATCATGTTTAATGTTTAATGTGTATATTCCTCCCTCGGCTGTCCACCTGGAATCTTTCATACTGTTGGACAGAAGTTCATCTGGTGAGTTTCATACTTATATTGTTTATTTACTGTTACTTTAATAAATATCTGCAGCTAAACTGTTGAAACACCTGAGCCCACGTTTGTTCACACAGATGGAAAGACTAGAATTAAACACAGATTCTACTCAGGTAAAGTTGTTGTTACAATTAAAGTTAACTTGTTAACTACAAGTTAAACCACAGGTCTGAAATAGTAAAAAGTATAAGTCATTTAAAATGTAGTTAAAAGTCATGAAAACTGAAACGTGCTAATCTTTAGTTTCCAGTCAAACTGTGTTTCAGCCCCTTGAATCTTATTTATTTCTTTAACTTATTCAAATATATATTTGTTATTTTGAAAAATGGTCACTAAAAATGTAGAAGTGAACATGTTTCCTATTTTCTGAGATATGCAGAGGACAAATGATCAATAATCATCAGTAGCAGCTTTCTAACTAGTGAAAATGTTTTATTCTGATATTTCCATAATGTTTCCAACTCTGACATGTGAGGGATGAAGAGGAGAAGGGTGTGACTCCTCTTGGTGTCATCACATTATACGATGTGAAACTTCTTTTGTGCTCTGTGGGAAAATTTAACGCACTAGTGCACAGTTGGTTCACACAGTATTTAGGTGTTTGTGAAAGATTCAAATTGGCTGTGCCTCCTAAACGCCCGCCAGTCAGAGAGAAAATGCAAAACACCCCTGTGCCCGAGGACAATTTGTGGGAAGGAAGAGACAGTGAGGCACGCTTTATGGGACTGTGCTTTTGTCAGGGTTGTATGGGCCAAAGTGCAGGGAATGCTGCAGACAGTGAAGATGGGGTTAGGGTTAACATGGGAGATGGTGGAAAGGGGGTTGGAGGTGGGGGTAGGGGACAAAGAGGAAAGAGGGGTTTTATGGTATGTGATAAGTGTGTATAAAAGAATGATATGGGAAGCGAGACAGAGTGCGCAGAAGGGGAAGAGGGAATGGTTGGTGGGGGATCTGATGAGAAGAGGAGAATGGATGATAAAGGGAAGAATAAGTGAGGATGTGGAAAGGTTTGGATATCACGAGGCAAAAGACAGATGGAAAGGGGGTATGGGAATGATGGAGTGAAAGTGAGGGGAAGAGGTGTGGAGAGGAGGTGTGCAAATAATGTGAGTGTAAACAATGTAAATAGTGTTTAGATTGTGAATAGAATGCGATGTACGCTACAACGGTGTGAAATGTGTTAAATGGTGGATGGTAATAAAAAAAATGTAAAAAAATAAATTTAGGTGTGTGTTTGTGTAACCAAGTTCTGTTAATCTACTTATCTAAGATCACAACTGTTAACAGCTGTGTCTCGGTTCTTGATGCAAGAGAAAGTATATACCTGTCTCTTAGGCCGAAGGAACC
This sequence comes from Mastacembelus armatus, assembly GCF_900324485.2. Taxonomy (NCBI): domain Eukaryota; kingdom Metazoa; phylum Chordata; class Actinopteri; order Synbranchiformes; family Mastacembelidae; genus Mastacembelus; species Mastacembelus armatus. The sequence goes on along the minus strand of NC_046641.1, from coordinate 25,013,050 downwards.
ATTGTTCCCCATCAGAGATGACAAATACACACTTTCAGTTTTCAAGTTCCAACTTATTATTTAAGCATATTTCTCTTAGAAAAAAAAAAAAAAATATATATATATATATATATACACATTGTGTCTAAAACATTGTTTTAGACACAATGTTGAGGAATCCCAGCTCCGGTTGGTACCACACCCAGAGGAGAGCACGCTAACTTCTCTCCACACAGCTAAAAAAAATGTACTTTCACAGTGTCACATCAACTAGTGGTTGCTGCCACCTAGTGGCATCACTAAATCTTCCTATTACCACCTGAAAAACATTGCTAGAATAAAAGGTTTTCTGTCTAAACAAGATGCAGAAAAACATGTTCATGCATTTATCTTCAGTAGGTTAGATTATTGTAATGGCTTGTTCACAGGTCTTAGCAAAAAGTCAATCAGGCAGCTGCAGCTAATCCAGAATCCTGCTGCCAGAGTCCTTATAAACACCAAGAAACTGGACCATATCACGCCAGTTCTTAGATCACTACACTGGCTTCCCGTTAGTCAAAGGATAGATTTTTTCAGGACTGAAAACTCTGTTGTTTACTGCTGCCTTCAAATAATTGTTCATCTTTGTTTTCTTAATGTGCTTTTATGTTTTATTTTAATTTACTTTACTTGATTTAAATTTATTTTATGTTAAATGTCTTTATTTTTAGATGCTCTTTTCAATGCTTTTAATGTAATTATATGCCTTGTAAAGCACTTTGAATTGCGTAGTGTATGAAAGGTGCTATACAAATAAATTGCCTTTGCCTTAGAGGTTTCCAACCGACATTATCTGATGTAGAATAAATAAAACACATCCTAACTGGGATGACTGTCTAATTCACTCCAAGCAAATATAGTAAAGTCCAGATTTATTATTGTTGGATGACAGTAACAGTTCTATACCACATAGTACATATTTGACAGTTTCCTACAATGACAAGGTGACCAACTGTAACTTAACCAGTATTTTGGGTCGGGTTACAGTTGGATTAAGATGATTTCAGAGCTCTCAGATATGTGGATGCACTTCACTCTGAAACAAGACACATATGGAGGTTTACCTTTTTTAACCATTGCACCTAATGTTTAGGACCCTCCAACTTCTACCCACTACCTGAACACAGGTGGAAAAAGGCCTCACATCCTGTACTTAAGTAGAAGTACAGGTACTTGGTGAAAAAAGACTGAAGTACTGACTCAACTCCTTTACTACAGTAAAAGATTATTATTAGTAAAAGTCAGAAGGTCGTTTCAGATTCTTCCAGCTGATAAAGCTCTTCATGTCAGCACATCCATGTTTCCTCTGGTGGAATCATAAGTGAGCTCTCAGCTCGGTGAAGACACTGATGTTTCACACCAAGCAACAACTGTTTGATCATTAGTTCAGTCTTAGTTCAGTCTGGTCCCATTTTCTTCTGACGCTGTTAAACATCATGATACATTATTTCTCCATATAGTGAGAAATAAGGGGCTGGAGATGATGGATGGATGTACTGTCAGTTTACCAAGAAGGTTGTATGAGATGTGACACAATAGCCCTTTATATAAACAGACTGGGACATTATTGCTGACGTCTCTGTAACATGTAGCTGAATTAGAACAAAGTTGGATCACATGGACTGAAAGCTGCTGCTGCATAACCTGGGGCTACCACTGTAAAAACTACACTGATAATACTGTAAAAAACTACACTGATAATACTGTAAAAAACTACACTGATAATACTGTAAAAAACTACACTGATAATACTGTAAAAAACTACACTGATAATACTGTAAAAACTACACTGATAATACTGTAAAAAACTACACTGATAATACTGTAAAAAACTACACTGATAATACTGTAAAAAACTACACTGATAATACTGTAATACAATATAATACTGTAAACCACTGATAATACTGTAAAAAACTACACTGATAATACTGTAAAAAACTACACTGATAATACTGTAAAAACTACACTGATAATACTGTAAAAAACTACACTGATAATACTGTAAAAAACTACAACTGATAATACTGTAAAAAACTACACTGATAATACTGTAAAAAACTACACTGATAATACTGTAAAAACTACACTGATAATACTGTAAAAACTACACTGATAATACTGTAAAAAACTACACTGATAATACTGTAAAAAACTACACTGATAATACTGTAAAAACTACACTGATAATACTGTAAAAACTACACTGATAATACTGTAAAAACTACACTGATAATACTGTAAAAAACTACACTGATAATACTGTAAAAACTACACTGATAATACTGTAAAAAACTACACTGATAATACTGTAAAAACTACACTGATAATACTGTAAAAAACTACACTGATAATACTGTAAAAAACTACACTGATAATACTGTAAAAAACTACACTGATAATACTGCTAAACTAACACTGATAATACTGTACTGATAATACTGTAAAAACTACAAACTGAGAATACTGTAAAAACTACACTGATAATACTGTAAAAACTACACTGATAATACTGTAAAAAACTACACTGATATACTGGTAAAAACTACACTGATAATACTGTAAAAACTACACTGATAATACTGTAAAAACTACACTGATAATACTGTAAAAACCTACACTGATAATACTGTAAAAACTACACTGATAATACTGTAAAAACTACACTGATAATACTGTAAAAACTACACTGATAATACTTCTAATCACCATGACTCCCATGTACTTACAGTCAGAAACATGTTTCACCTGTAACATGTTGAACATATATAGGCCATGTTTTCCAAGATATTATCATGTGCTATAACTGACAACCACCATGTGACCAACATACAAACTCTTTAATTTTTCTCCAATCACATATTCCCATATGTTTACAGACAGAACTGTGGGAGGCCTTGAAGAACATTCAGTATGTAAGTATTCAAGTGTGTTTTATGTCTAATATAAATGTACTAGTACACTTAATTAATTCCTAGTTCAGGACAACTGACTGTGTTTTGTTTCACATCTCCTGCCTCCACAGTTGTTGGTCTCTGCTGCAAACCCTCCGTTACCTCAGACATGAGTACTGACATCACCAACAGCATCGTGGGTGTTTGTAGGAGCATCACACGCACTGCTGGCACTGTTGGGACCATCGCAGGAGGCGTCGCAGGCGTCGCTGGAGGAAGCAGGGGTGTCGCTGTGGGCATTGGGGAGATCACTGGAGGCGTCGTGGACATTGCTACAAGTGTGACCACTGTTCCCAAGACCATGGCTGTTGTTCTGCAGGGCATCACAGGCCTTGATAGGGTCATCACTGGCATCAGGGGAGTCATTGTGGGCATTGGGGAGATCACTAGAGGTATCAGGGGCATCTTTAATTAACACAGTAACTTCAGATGTTTATTTTATTTATTTATTTGGATCCCCATTAGCCTCCACCAAGGTAGTGGCTACTCTTCCTGACGTCCGTAGAAGCAAATATTACATTACCATACAAAACTACAAAATTCTACAACAATAAAAGTAATCAGTAATAAAATTCATCATATGTTGGTGCATAATATTATAATAAAACGTAATTTACAACACAATAATGATAATTATAATCATAATCATAATAAAAATGAAAAACATACAATGCAGCTCAAAACATTATACAACCAAAACTGTACATAACATGAAAGTAACCAAATCCCAATAAGAGACTACACTAGATCCAAAAATTCAATCAAGTAACAAGAATCAACAGTTTTCTGTATATTGTGCCATCAAGTATTTCGTTTAAGGACTTTTTAAAACTAATTTTACTAATTGAAAGATAAATAATATCCAAAGGCAGATCATTCCATATTTTCATTCCTCTATACAGAGCAGATCACTTCTTCGCATTGGTTTTTGAAACACGAAGTAAAAAACATCCTTTTGATGCATGCCTGGTGTTAAAATTGTGACTTTTGCTACTATATAAAAGTTGACTGTACAGAACATTAGGGACTCTAGACACAGAAATATTTCTTATGAAACAAAGCAGAGATACAACCATCCTATCCTTCACCATCGGCCACCCTAGCGTTTTGTGCATTCTTATGCTATTAGCCCTTCAATTGAAGTTTAGAGTGAGTCGTGCTGCTCTGTTATGGACTAATTGTAATTTTTCCAAATGTTTACTTGATGCACTTGACCATACAACTGGACAGCAATCTAAATGAGTAAGACCCATTGCTTGAACAACTACAACTACAACTTAACTGTGGTTTGAATTTGAGTTTAGAATTTGATCCAAATACAACACTTTTAGTTTTTGTCAAATTTAGAACTAACTTATTGTTCCATGCCCATTTTACAACCAGTTGTAATTCCTCATCCAAGGAAGTAGACAGTTCCTCAATTGACATTGCTGGTAAATATAATGTTGTATCATCTGCATACATGACTATTTTAACATGTTTTAATGCAAAAGGTAGGTCACTGGTGAAAATAGAAAATAATAATGGTCCTAAGCAACTTCCTTGAGGCACACCACACTGTAACTCATTCACATTTGAATAACTTCCATTATAAAATAGACATTGTCTCCTATTAGACAGATAACTGTTAAACCAATGTACAGTGTGAGGAGTAAATTTGTAACATTTAAATTTATCCAGCAATAATTTATGATCAAATACATCAAAGGTGGCGCTAAAATCTAACATTACTGCACCTACTAAATTGTTATCATCAATTAGTTTTAAGGAGTCATCTGTCATCTGTGTTAAAGCTGTTCCTGTTGAATGTCCCTCACGATATGCATGCTGAAAATCAGAAAATAAATTATGCTCTTTAAAAAAGGCTAGTATTTGCTTGCTAACTATCTTTTCTAATACTTTACTAAGAATTGGTAACGAACTTATTGGTCGACTGTTAGCACCACTGAAACCCAGAGCAGCATTTTTCTGTAGAGGAATAACCTTTGCTTCTTTCCATGCTAAAGGAAAAACCCCTGTTTCAATACTGGTGTTAAAGATGTGGCAAACTGGTCCCGCCAAACAGCTGGCTGATAATTTCAAAAGCTTTCCATCTATGTGATCCACCCCCACTGGTTTATCGACGTTTATAGTTGATAACATTTGTTCCACTTGTTTTACATTTGTCCTGATCAATTCAAAACACAGAGCTGGCTTCTCACTCATCATTTTTTCAATTAAACTTTCATTGGATATGACGTTATCAACAGAAAACATTTCTCAACTTTATTTATGAAAAAATCATTAAAATAATTTGCAATTTCATATGGTTTAATTAGAAATGAATCACCTGAATCAATAAAAGATGGAATTTGACTTGATTTCCTGCCCATTATTTCATTGAGGATACTCCACAATTTTTTACCATCGTATTTACACTCATTTATTTTAACTTTATAAAACGTTTTTTTCTTTTTCCTGTTAATTTTTGTTACTTGATTTCTCAATTTACAGTAGATTTCCCAGTCCACCTTGTTCCCAGTCCTGTCTGCAGTACCCCTTGCCACATCTCTCTCAACCATAATACTTTTAAGCTCACTGTCAAACGGTGCCCTGACATTCTTCACTGTATATTTCCTCATAGGTGCATGTTTGTCCACTAAAGGGTAAAATAATTTTTCAAAAGCTGCAAATGCATCATCAGGATGATGTGCATTGTAAACATCCAACCAAAGTAGCTGTACTTCAAAATAATATTACTCAAGTAGAAGTAAAAAGTAGTCATCCAAAATATTACTCAAGTAAGAGTAAAAAAGTATTTGGTAAAAAGACTCCTCAAGACAAAATAATGTATAAATTCTGTCATTTAACAATAAAATAAATGAAAAAACAAAATAAAAAATTATTTTCAGATGAATCTGGGTCTGTGCATTATTCTTACTCTTCTACCGTACAGGCTGCCAAGCTGCTGCTGTTCAGACATGAAAGGTAGTTCTGGTTTTCCTGACCCCATGGATCCAAAGACGTCATCTTCATCAGAGAGGCTGCTGTTTGTGCTCACATCATCCGACTCTGTGTCTATGTGATGTTTGGGACCTGTTGGCAGGGCTGTTGTGTCACTGACACCCCGAGCTCCTAAATGACAGGGACATTATAAAGATCCATGTATGTCTGTGTCCACTAGCTCACGGGTCATAAACATAATCAACCATATTTACCAGCTTTTAAGATGCTCTGCTCTGTGGTCCAGACTGTTCTGAGTCTTGGCAGGAGTATTGCTGCTGCAGTCAGCCATATAAAACATAAGCTGGACTAAGTCTGCCACCTGCTGGTCAACAAAGAGCAGCACATACAGCCTGCTCTGCAGCTCAGAGCTCCACCATTGTCCAAAAACCCATCACTGACCCACTGCTGCACTGTCCCACTACAGACCACCATTTCTATTTGGTTTTTACACATTTACGTTCCTTTGCGACCCCGCAGGTCCATTTTCCTTCAGGTGAACAATGTCGGTTTGTCTGCAGGTGTCTGCCTCCTCACCTGTTCACGCGTTTCTTCTTCTTCTGTGTTTTCATGGCAGCTTTATCTGACACCAAACCAACGTGTGTGCCGAAGGTGGAGAAGCAGAGGTTCGGACTGTGGTTCTTCATCATCATCATCATCATCATCATCTTCTTCTTCTTCTTGTGTTTTAACAGATCCAGCAGTCATCGCCACCCTCTGCTTCGGAGAATGGATCAGAAATTAAATCCTCTCCGTTAACCTTGTTCTGTCGAGACACTTAAATAAAACCCTCTTTACTCCATTAGTTGTTTTTCTATACTGGTTTTAAAACTAAACTCATTCATTCATTCCCCTCTCATTTATTTATGTTATTTATTTTACATTTCTTTCGTCCTGTGAATAATATTTTAAGGATTATCAACCATCCAGCACATTAGTACCAGTTTAACCCATTAGTTTATGTTTTATAGCCTATAGGTAACCTATTAGTTTATGTTTTATAGCCCATAGGTAACCTATTAGTTTATGTTTTATAGCCCATAGGTAACCCATTAGTTTATGTTTTATAGCCCATAGGTAACCTATTAGTTTATGTTTTATAGCCCATAGGTAACCTATTAGTTTATGTTTTATAGCCCATAGGTAACCTATTAGTTTATGTTTTATAGCCTGGTTATAGGTAACCTATTAGTTTATGTTTTATAGCCCATAGGTAACCCATTAGTTTATGTTTTATAGCCCATAGGTAACCTATTAGTTTATGTTTTATAGCCTGGTTATAGGTAACCTATTAGTTTATGTTTTATAGCCCATAGGTAACCTATTAGTTTATGTTTTATAGCCCATAGGTAACCTATTAGTTTATGTTTTATAGCCCATAGGTAACCTATTAGTTTATGTTTTATAGCCCATAGGTAACCCATTAGTTTATGTTTTATAGCCCATAGGTAACCTATTAGTTTATGTTTTATAGCCTATAGGTAACCCATTAGTTTATGTTTTATAGCCTGCTTGTCAAATTCTCTGACTCTTCAGTCTTTTATTTGCCTTCACATTTATCCAACAACTGTAAATATATATTTAATAAACAAACAAATAAACACTTTACTATGGCTGTTTGGTGACAGTAACGTGACTCAGGGAGCGGTGGGACGGTGGTATGTGTCTACACTTAATTAACGTTTAACAGCAGCTACAGTCCAGTCTGACTGGATTCATTTCATTCCGAAGAAACTCAGCCCAGTGTTTTTGTATCTGTGATTCCTAAGTGGATTTATTAACGTTTATTTGGCTCAGACAATGAAAGTCTGAGTTGTAGGTTAAAGCCAAAGATCCTTTTCTCTACGTTTATATTCTGGTTAAAATCGGTCCAGTCCACACGGACCCCCCTCTCTGTTCAGGCTTGGTACGGTCCAAGTAAAGAAGTATGCGCAGTAACCATAGCAACAGGAGGCCACCTGTTTTTCTGGACGTTAATAACATTTAACTCAGTAATTCATGTTTTTTGAGCTGGTGTTAATGTGCGAAGTCAGACATCTGGGTTTGATCTCCTCAAAGTAATGATGTGGAAGAACATTACCCATAATGCTGCTGTATAGCTGCTCCACAGACACTACACATATAGGATGTATCCAGGTCCATCCTGTAATCTGTATGTTTAATCTGTGCTTCATACAAATGAGTGTGAAAGATTTCAACTTTAAGGACAATGCAAACATGAACCTGTAGCCTACGCTGATCAAACATCACATGTGATGAACAGTAAAACATCAAGAGAGCTGGGATAGGCTCCAGCAGATGATGACTGAATGAATGAATGAATGAATGAATGAATGAATAAGAAAAAAGCACAATTGAAAACTTAACTACAAAAAGGCAGAAATGTTAGTTTGAAATTTCAAAAATATGTAACAGCAATTCATCAATACAAAAAAATCAGTTTTAAAACTGAAAGTCTCTCCACACAGGCCCTGAATATTTCCACTCAGCACACCACTATGCTGCAACTCTGGTCACAGCCAGAGATGCTACTTCATCGGTTTAGAACACAGCAATCACCATCATCATTTAGTTTTAACATTAGCTATAGTTACTGATCAATCGGTTTATTAGTTTCCAACTGCAGTAAGATAATTAATAATAACAGTACACAGTTAGCAAACAGTTGCTAGTTATGTTGTCTCTCATAGCAAAAGAATAAAGTGCAGCAAAGGCTTTAATTAAAACACAAAGATAAGGTTCATAAAGTCTGGCTCATACATAGCCATGAAATAAGTCAAAATGTTTCTGTTTTGCAAAGGAAGCTGTCTGCAGTTTGCTACAGTGCACAACCCCCAACCCACAGCTCACACAGCCATCTGTGTCACAAATTAGTAAAGTGCTGCTGTGGAATGGTGAACGCACTTAGATGAACACACTGAAGAAGTTTGCTATATTAGATGATGGATCTGAGAGGACAATCCTTCTTCAAGAAGCCACTCAAACACTGCAGTTACTAGGGACCCCAGAGAGTCTCACTCTACGTACTGTGAAACAAGGACTGAGGACATTACATGGTGCATCCTACGTTTATTCGTTGAATCGTGTCCGACTTTCTGTCACAACATAACAACGAGCTTCTCTATTCCTGACTGCCTCTTTTGAGTTTGTCCAGCTGCATCAACATTATTTCCATGATTCCGTCTATCCACCTCATCCTTTTCCTGCCTTGCCTTCAACTGTCGGAGACATATCCAAGCATCAAGTCTTTCTCTGTGCTGCCTGTGTTCCTCATCACGTGGCTGAAGTAGTTAAGGGCTTGTTTCCTAACAACACAGACAAACACTTGTTGATAATCAATAAAACACAAGTAAAGATCTTTTTGATACTCTCCAATTCTTGCTGTTGCCTTTCTTTGGGATTGGAATAAACATGGACCTCTTCCATTCCTTGGGCCATTGTTGTGAACTCCAGATCTGACTGCAAATTGTGTCCAATACCTCTATGGCACAGTCACCAAGTGTGTAACTGAGCTACTGTGACAAAGGGATTTTCCTTGTGGATCAATAATGTTTATTTAAGATAATCTAATCTAACCAAGACACTTGAGAAGTTCGATTGGGATTCTGTCGATTCCCAAACACTTTGCTGCCCGCTATGCTGCACAAGGCTGACTTCACCTCACTTATGAGGATGTCCAGTTCTATTTCAGGTGATGGTTCCTGAGACTGGATAGTATAGTTCTGTTGTCTTCTGTACAAGTCTTCTGTGTAGTCCTTCCATCTCCTCCTGATGTCACCCGCTTCGATGGGATCCGTTCCATTTTCATCCTGAATAACATTCATGGCAGCTGTCTGTGTTCCCCTGTGATGGACTGGTTACCTGTCCAGGGTGTACCCCTGCCTTTCACCCGAGAGAGAGCTGGGATAGGCTCCAGCAGATCCCCGGGACCCTGGCTTTCAGGAAAAAGCGGGTACGGAAAATGGATGGATGGATGATGGATGGATGTCTGTGTTCCTTGTACCTGTTGAAGCATCTTGAAGATTTCTGTCTTGTTTGCAACTTCGATTTGCTTGCATTTCTCTTCCCAGTATTCTTCTTTGTCTTTTCTTGCAACTTTTTGGAAATCCACGTTCAGCCTATTATACTTCTTCTCGTCTCCAGCAGTTTAGTCCATTCTTCATTCTTCTGCTAGCTTTACTGCAGTTCTCGACAGCCATTTGCACGTCTTACGGCTCTTCTTCAATGGGATATACCTCTTTGCTGCTGACACAATTTCCTTTGCTACAGTCCTCGCTGACTTAGTGATGCAGGTGCCATTGTTTTTCAAACTTTGTGACCTTTTGTGAGTAGAATACATCGTAATTGCCAGAAATTATATGTCCTTCACCCGTCCACCGCAGCTGAATTGATACCCAATATCGATAGTCGCCTTCGTTCCATTTCATTTTTCACAATTTCCAGCTTCCCAACAGTCATTGTCCTGATGTTCCATGTGCTAAGGTTTCTAGGTTTATAACTATGTATTTTCCTTTTAGTTCCACGCTTATCAGCAGAAGGCCGTCCTTTTGGCTTTGGGCCACCCAAGGCCATATCGGGTGTACCTAGTGCATCAGTTTCCAGTCTCTGTGCTACTGAAATGCGCCTCAGCTGAGACCCAGAGAAAGCTAAGGCCTAACAAGCATAAATCACGAGATTAGTGGCAGCAGGCTATGCCATAGAAGTAAGTGTAGAGCAGATGAGGGCCAAATGGTGACACACAACAGAAAGAACTGTATTGTGTTTAATTGCTCATTCACCTACAGAGCTCAGAACCTTAACAAGGCTACTGTCAGGCCCAAACCTGGGGGTCTCTCTCCTTGGTGTCCTACTGTGGTTCATAGAATGCTCCATTGCCGTCAGCAGTGACATCAAGGGGATATTCCACCAGGTGAAACTGCTGCCTGAAGACTGGCCACTATTACTTTTCTTCTGGCGTGATCTGCAAAGGGACACCCATCCCAAGGTGTATGAGTGGCAAGTTATCCCATTTGGGACGACATGTTCTCCTTGCTGTGCGATCTGTGCAATCGAGAGAGGTGCATGATCACAGTCACCAGGGAGACAATGAACGCAACTCCATTAAGAAGCACTTTTATGTTGACAATTGGCTCTTCTCCAGATGCTAAAGATGTTCTGGACAGACTAAGGATACTATTGGGAGAGGGCGGATTCACACTCAGACAGTGGGCCAGCAGCACCCCAGATCTCATTAGTCATCTGCCAAAGGCGTGGAGGTTAGAGAGCATCGATCTGTGGCTGAGCTAAACTGAATCCTCAAAAACCTGTTTTAGGCCTGCGCTGGTCGTGCCACTTTGATACTCTGCACTAGAAATCCAGGCAATTGGAGAGTAGCCCTCTTACTATGAGGAACATTTACAGAGTCCTGGCTAGTCAATACGACCCACTAGCTTTCCTCATCCCTTTCAATACTAGGGCTAAAGTGCTAGTCCAGCAACTATGGGACAAAAAACGTGAGTGGGATGATTCTCTGTTATCTAGTAACCTGCTTTCTGCATGGTGTAAATGGGAAAGTGACCTGCAACCCCTCGACAACATCAGTCGTGATAGCAAACGAGAGTTGCACATCTTTTGCGATGCATCTCAACATGCATATGGCAGTGTAGGATACTTATGTACATAAGGTACTGCTGGATAGGGGCCGCTGGTGGTGCAGTGGTAGTGCGCCCGTCCATATACGCAGGGAATGCCAGTTCGACTCCTGAGCTGGCTGTCATGTGACCTGCATGTCTTCCATCGTTCTCTCTCCTAATTTCCTGTCTCTCCACTGCCCAAAAAATTCTATATATAATTAAAGAAAAAAGATACTGCTGGACATGTGGACCACATGCTCCAGTGTGGCTCCCAAACATCAGCGTTTCATGCCACGTCTGGAACTGTGCGGCCTTAACCGGAGCTCAGCTCGCCAGCCTGCTAACCAAGGAGCTCACCCAACTGTTACCCAGAGTGGTGATGTGGATGGATTCCACAACCATCCTAACTTGGATTCAGTCTGATTCCTGCCACTTTAAGGTTTTCGTTGGACCTCGGATTGCAAAGTGATTGATTGAAACCATAGTGAAATAGAAAAAGTCTTTGCCACATTAGTGGACAAATCTGCTGCCAAGATTTGCTTTCTACCTCTGACAAAAAACAAAAGAATTTACTCACTTTTTCTCAGTGAAGTTACATCTTCTCCAAGTGCCAGAGCTTATTAGAACAAATATGCAGATAGGATTGACTGGAACAAAGTATGGTCTTTAGCACAAAGATTTTTTGTCACCGCTAAGATTAGAGAAGTAACATATAAGCTTCATCATAGATTTTACCCCACTAAGAACTACATAAAGTTTAAACAGGACATTAACACAAACTGCTCCTTCTGTGATTGTCAAGCTGTGTGACTATACAAAGACTTTATGGAAGGACAACATGGACATCAAATCCTGTATCTCTACAAATCTTACTGAAATATAAAAATGTGATTCTAGGATAGTTTGGTTTTAAGAAGGAAGACAGTGATGTATATTTTGTGGTTAATCTCATTTTGCTTCTCGCTAAATTTAATAAAGCTTGTTTTAAAAAAAGTTATGCAGCCCTTGAATTGGGGCAGCGCTATGGGGACCATTTTCAGTGTCAGCCATGTTGTCTTCTGCAAGCAGTACATGCCAAGACTTTCACAATAAAAATCTTGAGATAGTTAGAGGAAGTGAAGAAGCCTTTCTCAAGTATAATGAATATTCATACATTTCATTCAAGGTCATATGAGTTTGCTGCAGCATGCTGCTCTTTCATAACATCACTTTTTATTACATTCTTTCAAAATAAAAGCAAATAAACCAAAATTGGGCATTTTGCCTACATGCATATTAGAGGAAGCTACTTCATCTTGTTAAAATATTGTGAATATTCAGAATTAAAGTTAATATCGCAGTTCAAGTTCTCCAGCACCTTGGAGCACACGTTTTCAAAATAAAATTTGTGAATAAATGAGCTCCACATTTTCAGCTGTACCTTACTTCATGCTTTGAGAACCACCTAGAAAAACATGTATACGTAATGAGTGAAATATAATAAATGAATCCAACCAGGGACCTAAATAAATAAAGGAAATACGATTTACTCTAATTATCTATTTTGTGCTTAGATAAAATGTTGTTTGTTGTAAAGCTATTTTTTGTAATGCAAAATACCTTAATGTGGTTTGTTTCACATCTCTCACAGAACTTTGTCTTTCTACCAAGCCGCTCATATACGACATCTGGGCCTCCTGTTTCCAATGATGGATGCTAAGGACACAAAGTACCTCACGTTTCCTGAACGCTACACAAAGGTCAATGCTGGGTGCAACACTAGGGACATCTGCATTTTCATTGGGGGAATCATTGGCGGCATCGTTGGGGGCATCACAGGGGACAACTATGGAGCCATAGCTGGAGGCGTCATTGCTGGAGTCACTGCTGGAGTCACCACTGGAGTCATCGCTGGAGCCATCGCTGGAGCCACTGCTGGAGCCACGGTTGGAGCCACTGTTGGAGCCATCTTTGGAGCCACCTTTGGAGCCATCGCTGGAGCCACTACTGGAACTACCTTTGGAGCCCTTGCTGTAGCCATCGCTGGAGCCATCGCTGGAGCCACCATTGGATCCACCATTGGAGCCACTGCTGGAGCCATCACTGGAGCCATTGCTAGAGCCATCACTGGAGCCACCATTGGAGCCATTGCTGGAGCCATCGCTGGGGCCATTGCTGGAGCCACCATTGGAGCCACCATTGGAGCCATCGCTGGAGCCATCGCTGGAGCCACCACTCAAAGAAGCATTACCGTAAACATTGCCAGACCCATTGGGACTGTCATTCAGGTTTTAAGAAGAAGTTTAACACAGTAACTTCTGTTGCTTGAAAAACAAATGTCACTGAAGGAGATCCACACAGGGAGAAAAAGAGGAAAGAGTGTCATCATTGATTGGGTCTGTATTTATTGTGATTATTGGGATTTCTATTTCTTCTCCCTGCTGAGAGCTGCTGTCTCCTCCTCCACTCTTCTGGGTGCGAGTCTTTAGTTTAGGGATCATCTCCGCCACGTAAAACATCACGTCCTTACCTGAGGCAGCACAAAGAAACAAGAAGATTCATATGTTCTGTTATGTTCCTTTGTGTTCTGTAAAGCACTCTGAACAGCTTTGTGTAGCACCATGTGTAGACGTCACCCTGCCTTCATTTATCAAAGTGATTTGCATTTTTAATAAAGTTTCAAGTTTCTACGCGTCTCCATGTTTTCTGGTCTCTTTCTTGAAATGTGCCAGTAGAACAGTCCCAGTCCACAGCACCTAGAGTCCTTCCAGAAGTACAGTCTGATGTTCCGCTCATCAAGGTGAGCTCCACCTGTGTCTGGTATAACCCGCCCACACTCTGCCTCTGATTGGCTGATTCTAACCCACCAAACCAACAAAGGCAACAGGTGCTGTAATCTGCACTGTACAACTGTGGCCAGGTGGTGTTTCCTGTGTTTCCTGTAAATGTGTCATGTTTAATTGTTGTGGGATACAGTGCTGTCAAAGTCTTCCAGTACAAACATTAAAGTACAAACTTTGAAACATATCCAGTGTCTTTCAGTCTGTTCCTCCAACAGAAACATGTGGCTGTATAGTTTGGAAATGACTCTGCAACTCAGAGAAAAGTGTTGACTGTTTACTTTCAGTCACTGTTACTAAAAGACAGTTTTCATGAGATGATCCTCAACATGACTAAACATCTGGACGGTCTTGTTCATAAAGATGCCCCCCCCCCCCCCCCCCTCCTCCACCTGAGTGTTGATAAACAGGTAAACACTTTCACTTTCGTTAGGTTTTTAGAAATCTCCCACTGACTGAGGTCTACCTGTGCAGGTGTCGGCTCTTTCAGGTGATCTATTAATTTATGATCTATTTAAATTCCTACTCTGTCGTCTTCTTCTTTGGTGTTTAGTGTGTTATTGTTGTTATTATAATTATTTATCTATGGTCGTTTGGCGACATTAACGTGACTCAGTAATGTGGATGCTGTTATTATCTGTATGAAACATAGTCTTTATTTCTATTCTTACTAGAACAGTCCAGTCTGACTGGATTCATTTCTTACCGAAGAAAACTCAGCCCAGTGTTTTTGTATCTGTGATTCCTAAGTGGATTTATTAACATTTATTTGGCTCAGACTGTGAAAGTCTGAGTTTACAGTAAATCTAAAAATAGGCTGTAAAATAGGCACGTCTGTGCGAGTTCCTGTTTGATTGGCACTTCTTCATTGTTGTCATTACGTACATTACATAATGTTACGTAGGTTATGTCCTTAAGTTTAAGCACAGCTACTTGGTTATAGTTAAACATTGAAACATCTCGATTAGGGTTAGGCATTAAAACGAACAAAAGTGTACCTTTATATCAGTTGCTAATGCTAATCGCTATTGACTCTCGTTGCCTTCAGTAGGCTCCTACTGACCTATATACTGTAAATAGGACTGATGTACACTGATAATGCCTCTTCAATAGTAAGACAACAGAACACATCACGTTTGTTGGGAAATGAGGTTCACCCTCTGTATCTATTTTGTGCTTCGAAAAAATCTTATTGTAAATTTACTAAATTTTTATAAGGCAAAATAACTTAATGTGGTTTGTTTCATATCTTTTGTCACAGAATTTTGCCTTCCTACCTAACCCCTCATATACGACATCTGTGCCTCCTGCAAAGCCCTGATGTTTCCAACGATGGATGCTAAGGACACAAAGCTCATCACTGTTCTTCAGAACCCTGAAAGCCACAGAGCGGAAATCACTGGGAGCTTCGCTGGGAGGTCCACTGGGGACAGAGTTGGAGGCATTGCTAGAGGCATTGCTGGAGGCATTGCTGGAGCCATTGCTGGATTCAGTGCTGGGGGCACTGTTGCTGGAGGCATTGCTGGATTCAGTGCTGGGGGCACTGTTGTTGGAGGCATTGCTGGAGGCGCTGCTGGAGGCGTTGCTGGAGTCATTGCTGGATTCAATGCTGGGGATATTGTTGCTGGAGGCGTTGCTGGATTCAGTGCTGGGGGCATTGTTGCTGGAGGCGTTGCTGGAGTCATAGCTGGATTCAATGCTGTGGGCATTGTTGCTGGAGGTGTTGCTAGAGGCATTGCTAAAGGCATTGCTGGAGTCATTGCTGGGGGCATTGTTGCTGGAGGTGTTGCTGGAGTCGTTACTAGAGGTGTTGCTGGAGGCGCTGCTGGAGGCGTTGCTGGAGGTGTTGCTGGAGGCGTTACTGGAGGTGTTGCTGGAGGCGCTGCTGGAGGCGTTGCTGGAGGTGTTGCTGGAGTCAATGCTGGAGGTGTTGCTGGAGGTTTTGCTGGAGGTGTTGCTAGAGCCACCCGTGGAGCCATCGCTGGAAGACCTGCAAGAGGCAAAGCTGCAATCATTTGGTGTTTTAAAATCTTTTTTTTAATAAACAGTAACTTCAGTTGCTTGAAAAATAAATGTCACTGAAGGAGATCCACACAGAGAGAAAAACAAAAGAGCTTGTTATTGATTGGGTCTGTATTTACTGTATTGGAGACACAAATGAAGATCAGAACTCAGGGGGACATAATCAATTTTTTTTTTCTTCAAACTGATGTTAAACTAAATCTGTAATTGACTCTAGATGAACGATTTCTTGAACGAATGAAGAGTTTCCAACAGACAGCATGTACATGGCAGTGCACGTAATACTGATACTGTAATCTGCACTGTACAACTGTGGCCAGGTGGTGTTTCCTGTGTTTCCTGTAAATGTGTCATGTTTAATTGTTGTGGGATACAGTGCTGTCAAAGTCTTCCAGTACAAACATTAAAGTACAAACTTTGAAACATATCCAGTGTCTTTCAGTCTGTTCCTCCAACAGAAACATGTGGCTGTATAGTTTGGAAATGACTCTGCAACTCAGAGAAAAGTGTTGACTGTTTACTTTCAGTCACTGTTACTAAAAGACAGTTTTCATGAGATGATCCTCAACATGACTAAACATCTGGACGGTCTTGTTCATAAAGATGCCCCCCCCCCCCTCCTCCACCTGAGTGTTGATAAACAGGTAAACACTTTCACTTTCGTTAGGTTTTTAGAAATCTCCCACTGACTGAGGTCTACCTGTGCAGGTGTCGGCTCTTTCAGGTAATCTATTAATTTATGATCTATTTAAATTCCTACTCTGTCGTCTTCTTCTTTGGTGTTTAGTGTGTTATTGTTGTTATTATAATTATTTATCTATGGTCGTTTGGCGACATTAACGTGACTCAGTAATGTGGATGCTGTTATTATCTGTATGAAACATAAAGTCTTTATTTCTATTCTTACTAGAACAGTCCAGTCTGACTGGATTCATTTCTTACCGAAGAAAACTCAGCCCAGTGTTTTTGTATCTGTGATTCCTAAGTGGATTTATTAACGTTTATTTGGCTCAGACTGTGAAAGTCTGAGTTTACAGTTTGAAGCCAAAGATCCTTTTCTGTACGTTTATATTCTGGTTAAAAACGAACCGGTCCACACGGACCCCCCTCTCTGTTCAGGCTTGGTACGGTCCAAGTGAAGAGGCATGCGCAGTAACCATAGCAACGCTGTCAGTGAAAACAAGAGGCCACGTGTTTTTCTGGACGTTAATAACATTTAACTCAGTAATTCATGTTTTTAGTGTAAAAGATTTCAACTTTTAAGGACAATGCAAACATGAACCTGTAGCCTACGCTGATCAAACATCACATGTGATGAGCAGTAAAACATTTGGGACTAAGGTTTAAGAACCGTGCTCTGGTGCCCCTGTTAGGCTCCACCTCTGGACCAAGACACTGACTTCTTGTTGAATGGACACAAAACCTGGTTGTAGATTTGGTTTTTAACTGATGTGTTTGCTGGACAAGCATCATCTCTTTGCTTTCACTTCTGATTTGTGTTCAGATAAAATCTGCTTGTAAACCTGGTTGTTCCTAAATCAGGACAACTGACTGTGTTTTGTTTCACATCTCCTGCCTCCACAGAAGGTTGTCTTCCTCTGTAACCACTCACTCTGAGCTCTGGGTCTCCTGCAAAGCCTCCGTTATCTCAAAGATGACTACTGAGACCATTGACAGCATTGTGGGCATCTCCGGGAACGTCACAGACATCCCTGGGAACGTCACAGGTGTCCCTGGCAATGTGGCATTTGTCCCTGGAAACGTGGCCGATATCCCTGGCAATGTCACTGGGATCATTGCTGGTGTCACTGTGGGTATAGTGGGCATTATTGGGATTATAGTGGGCATTGCTGTGTGCATCAGGAGGCTTGTTAGGGATGTCATTGCCGTCATTAGGAGGGTTGCTGGGGATGTCATTGCCACCATCAGGGAGGTTGTTGGGGGTGTCATTGCCACCATCAGGAGGGTTGTTGGGGGTGTCATTGCCGCCATCAGCAGTATTGTTGGGAGCATCATAAGTGTTGGTGGGGGTGTCATTGGGGGCATTACTGGTGTTATTAGGAGGATCCCTGGGGTCTTTCGAAGGGCTTTTGAAAGTATCTTTCCTTAGCTGAATAACACAGTAATTTTAAGTGTTAAAGAAGCGTGAAAGACAGACATCACTGAGAGTGAGACAGAGGACAGCCTGTCATCAATAACTGAGTCTGTAAGTTTCCATGTGTTGAACAATTCTTCTGTTCAAATGGTAAGTAAAGGAAAAACATCAAACCTGTTTGAAGAGAAAGTGTCGATTTTAAACAACAGTGCAGTTTATGCACAGAACTCACCCATCCATCCATCCATCCATCCATCCATCCATCCATCCATCCATCCATCCATCCATCCATCCATCCATCATCTGTACCCCCTTTGTCCTAACCAAGGTAACACTTAACAGGTTAACAACATAAGCTTAGAAAAACAGACTAAATTTGCTGAGGAGAATAAGGTTAAGCAGGATTGTCCATGGGCCTAGAACTTTAGTGTTTGCAAAACTCTGTCACAGTAAGAAAATTCTCTTGACCATGTTTAGGGTTTTGGTGACTGCTGTTGTATATTTCATTGGGTTTTATATGGGAATTGTTGCACCGTTATCATGTTCCGTCAATACTGAGTCTTTGACTGTGTCTGCTAAACTGAATATATTGAATATAAAGCCTTCAGGATATTACTGGACCTTTACCATCCCTTCTTACTGATCCCCAACAACCTGCCCTAAACACAGCCCACACATTACATCAGAAACCTTAATCCCATAAATGTGTTGTATATGACTGTATAATGAGTCAAACTGTATCATACTACACAGAGTTCTTATGATTTTTAAAGCCTGAATAGTAAAATCCCATCAACATGCTCTGTGTTATCAGCTCAGTTATATATTGTCAGAATAGGCCTTAGTGTAAACTGATGCTAAAGAGTTAATGACATTTTTAATTCTATTTTATTAACTAGTGCTCAGCAGCTACCAGGGTGTCACCAGGGTGTCACCAGGGTGTCACCAGGGGTGTCTTCAGGGGCATCTTTGTTTAGCTGAATAACACAGTAACCTCGGAGGCTAAAGAAGCCTGAGAAGCTGGAGCAGACCCACACAGACAGAAATAACAGTCAGTATTTATTGGAGACAAATGAAGGTCCAAGCCCAGAGGGACATGATGTGTTTTACTTTACGTTAAACTAAATCCATAATCGACTCTCAATGAACAGTTTGTTGAATGACTGAAGAGTTTAACCCTGTCCTGGGTTTTAACTTCTGGACTCCATCTTTAGGGGGCTCAGCCCATCAGCAGGTGACAGCAAGAGAGATGGGGCTACTGGGTATAAAGACCTTTTACAATAGGCCCACATCAACAAAACAATCTAATGGAACATGATCAATGATGATAAGTGGATGAATCGTTTTCATGGGTCCTTCCACATCTACCCATATGGACGAGCTGCCCTTCACCCCCCTGTTTAAATCTGCCATTTCTGAGGCCGACATGTTTCTAACAGACTGAACAATCACAGGTTTCAATATCATACAGCTGGTTAGAAAGGACCTTTTGTCGTGGCAAAACCTGTTGGATGATCAATAAAGAGAGAGCAGACAGACTGTCTTTTTCAGGATATATTTCTTACAAGAATGGAGCAGAACAGAATAGAACAGTCAGTCAGAGTCTTCCCCAGTTGTTCCCCAGGTGTTCCCCAGCTGTTGCCCAGCTGTTCTCCAGCTGTTGCCCAGTTGTTCCCCAGTTGTTGCCCAGCTGTTCCCCAGGTGTTCCCCAGCTGTTCCCCAGTTGTTCCACAGCTGTTCCCCAGTTGTTCCCCAGTTGTTCCCCAGTTGTAGCCCAGCTGTTCCCCAGCTGTTCCCCAGCTGTTCCCCAGTTGTTCCCCAGCTGTTCCCCAGTTGTTCCCAAGTTGTTCCCCAGCTGTTCCCCAGTTGTTCCTCAGTTGTTGCCCAGCTGTTCCCCAGCTGTTCCCCAGCTGTTCCCCAGTTGTTCCCCAGCTGTTCCCCAGTTGTTCCTCAGTTGTTCCCCAGCTGTTCCCCAGTTGTTCCCCAGCTGTTCCCCAGTTGTTCCTCAGTTGTTCCCCAGCTGTTCCCCAGTTGTTCCCCAGTTGTTCCCCAGTTGTTGCCCAGTTGTTCCTCAGGTGTTCCCCAGTTGTTCCCCAGTCACTCAGCTCCTATCAGGCTGAGGCCTCTACTTATACAGACATGCAAAGTAAATGCAAATGATCATTGACATGATCAGATAATTGAGTCTGTTCTTCCCTGTTGTTCTACAAAGTGATTCCCTAATAAGGCTGTATTCTAAAACTCTATATTCTCATTGACCCTCCATTAACCCTCCATCCTGGGCCTGCTCTGTTATACAGGTCCCTTCCTCACACCTGGGGTCCTAAGGAACCTTTCTCCCAGATCCTCCTCACCAACATCCTTGAGAACCCTGTGCCCCTTAGTGTCAGACTGTACTGGGTCAGGAAGAACATAAACATCAGATATGATGATGAAAAACACATGAGCCTTAGTGAATCAACCTGTAAATGAAAACCTGTGGAACCTGAAAAACCAAGAACACAGTAAGAAACAATAACAATCAATAATCAATAATCAATCACTGAAACTAATTTTTCCTGTGTGTAAATGAGAGGGACTCAAGTAGAACGGTGAGGTTACAGGGAGCAGAGGTGAAGAAGGTGGAGGATTTTAAGGACCTAGGGTCGACAGTCCAGAGAGTGTGGACAAGAAGTGAAGAGACGTGTGCCAGCAGGTTGGAACAGGTGGAGGAAAGTGTCAGGTGTGATGTGTGACAGAAGAGTGTCTGTTTTATGACTGTGGTGGCCTCTGCTACCCACTACGCTGTGGTCTGCTGGGGAGCAGGCAGCACAGACCAGGACAGGAAAAGACTCAATAAGCTGTTCAGGAGGGCCGGTTCTGTCCTGGGCCGTCCACTGGACTCTGGAGGTGATGGGTTAGAGGAGGATGTTGGCCAAGCTGACATCCATCAAGGACAATACGTCTCATCCACTGCATCAGACAGTGGAGGAGCTGAGCAGCTCCCTCAGTGGAAGACTGGTAGACCCTCCATGTAGGAAGGAGCGGTACCTCAGGTCTTTCATTCCCACCGCTGTCAGATTATACAACCAGTCAGTCTAACTGTGCACGTAGAGGTTTTTCATGTTAGCTGATCTTGTGCAGGTTATTTTAGACATAGTATGGACAGTGTTCTTATTTGTAAAATGTTTAATCTCTGCACACTTTTTATTTTTCATTCTTTGCACCTCACTGTGGGATCAATAAAGACAATAAAGAATGATCTTATCTTATCTCATCTTATCTTAAAAGAAGAAGAAGAAAGTCTTTTTTCCACCCCACTTTCTTCAATAGAAACTTAGAGGACTAACTGAGCAGGAACTTATGTGACTCATGTTTCCTGTGTCTCTGGGTGCTGAGGCCCCTGGTTCCTCACCCTTATTTATTTATAGCGGCAGATGTGGGCGGGGTCAGGTATGTTATATGTCCAGACACGTTCGGGTCCAGAACTTTCCTGCTGCTGCATCGAGAGCGGTCGTAGTGTCTCCCCGTGTGTCCCGGTGTGTACGTGAGTTCACATTAATGTCTATAGTCAGGAACCGTGTCACCGTGTTTGACGTTATATTGTTGGTTTATCTCGATATTGACGCAGTTCGATCCACAGAGTCTGTGTTTACTGTAAATACGTGATACTGATGCGGGTCTGAGGGTGACACGGGTCTGGATCTTCACCCCTCTCCCGTGTCACCCTCAGAAATAAATCAGAAAACAACAGGTTTTCGTTTTGGTCGGAATCTGTCGCAGTTTAAAATAATTACTACAAGTGTGATCAGTTATTTTATTGGACTGAACTCCAGCGTAAACGGTTCGTGGGTTAGTTTTCATTAAGACGGCGGGTTGCCAGGTCAGGACAGGAGCGTGTCCACACATTCCGGACTGAGCGTCTGTCCTCAGCTGATCTTCCACCATCGCTGACTGGAAGATTCATTTTAGGCTTCATGTCCGACTGCATTTGGGTTTTCAATTTGCCGCCCATGTGCACGCGCATGCGTGGGCCAACCTTTACTGTCATTGGTGGATGGCCGCAGGAAGTGACGCACTTAGTCTGGGCGTCGCTGCTCAGGGTGCTGTGTGTGGAGCGCGTCGTTTATTTAAGCAGCAGAGCAAAGAGGAGGAGGACCTCACACACAGGCGGGGTTAAATCAAAACACACAATTTATTTACAAATATATAGACTCATACAGTCCAGCCCGAAATTATTCATACCCTTTGCAAACTGTCCAAAGTTCTATACCAGTCCAAATAGTCCAAGCTGTTCCACAGCGTCCTAGTTACCTGGATTCATTGGGAACAGCTGTGTCAATCAGCTCAACAGGTGGAAAACAGAAGCTCTCTGCTGCTGGTTTGTGGACAGTCATGGCTAAGACAAAGGAGCTCACTGAGGACCTGCGGCTGCTCACAAGTCTGGAAAGGGCTATAAGACCATATCTAAATGTTCTGAAGATCCAGTGGCTACAGTGCAAAGTCTTATTAAAAAATACAAGACGTTCTGCGCTGTGGAAAATCTCAGAGGACGTGACCGGAAGCCAAAAGTGACACCTGTGCTGGCCAGGAGGATAGTGAGAGGTACAAAAGAATCCGAGGATCATCACCAAGGCCATCCTGATGAATCTGGGCTCTGCTGGTGGCAACATCTCCAGGCAGACAGTCCAGCGGACACTGCACACCGCTGGGTTCCACGGACGAAGACCAAGGAGGACACCACTTCTCCAGATAAGGCACACAAAGCCCTTGGCCTTTGCAAACGCTCATCTGGACAAAGAGGAAGACGTCTGATCTTCTGTTTTATGGTCAGATGAAACAAAAACTGAACTGTTTGGCCACAGTGATGTGGCCTTCATACGAACACCGACCCCCCTGTCAAACATGGTGGTGGGAACCTAATGTTTTGGGGGTGTTTTTCAGCCGGTGGACCAGGGAACCTAATCACAGTAAACGACACCCTGAAAAAGGAGCAATACATCAACGTCATCATCAACATCAGGCAGTCTGCAGAGAAACTTGGGCACCAGTGGACATTTCAGCACAACGACCCAAAACACACAGCAAACGTGGTGAAGAAATGGTTAGCGGACAAAAACATTAACGTTTTGCAGCGGCCCAGCCAGAGTCCGGACTTAAATCCAGCTGAGAATCTGTGGAGGGACCTAAAGATCGGGGTGATGGCAAAGAGACCCTCCAACCTGAAAGAGCTGGACCCCATCGCCAAAGATCAATGGGCACAAATACCAGTGGAGACATGCAAACAGCTGGTCAGCAATTATAGGAAGCGTTTGATTGTTCAAATAGTGATAAAAGTCAGAATTTGCCAGGGGTATGAATAATTTCAGGCTTGACTGTATATGTATCTATATATTTATTAATAAATTGTGTATTTTGATGTATCTAAATAAAAGTTCCCCTTCTCACCCCTATGTGTGTGTCTTCCCCAATCTCAGGTCATCTACCAGAGGCCTGGGAGTTTGAGGGTTCTGAAAGGACACGATCTCAGATACAAGCGGCTGAAATGAGCTTCCTTGGCAGGGTGGCCGGGCGCTCCCTTGGAGAGGATGAGGAGCTCGGTCACCCTAGGGGGGCTCAGGGGGGTATCCCTGCTTAGGCTACTGCCCCCATGACCCCGCCCCAGATTAATGGAAGAAGATGGATGGATGGATAAATGTCCACATCTGTACAGTCCAAAAACATGTATGTCAGGTTGATTGGTGACTCTAAATTGCCCATAGGAGTGAGTGTGAGTGTGTGAGGTTGTTTGTCTCTATGTGGCCCTGTGATGGACTGGGGACCTGTCCAGGGTGGACCCCTGCCTTTCACCCAGGGAGGGACGAGGACGTTTCATGTTTTTTGTTCTGCTGGTTGTGAATGACTCTGTAGGAGACTGTCACTGGGCTAAGAGACGTCCGGTGTTCCGGATTCATTTGTGGTGTGTTAACTGGTGACACATTGGCTTTTCAGGACCCATCATCGACAAACAAATAAATAAACAAACAGTCTGATCGCATTGTCTCAATATCAGCTTCATTTCTCCTTATATTTTTAGACATAACCAAAAACAGTCCACAGAGGTTCATTACAAAAAGCAAAAACAAGCTCCAACTGTCACTTAATCATGGAGGGAAAGTTATATTGTGACTTTGTTCTGGGTAAATCAGACTGTGCTGCATTTAAAGAAACTAGATTTTTTGTCTACTCCGTCCCCACAACACAGTTTACCAGGTAAAATGCCATTAAAAGGACTAAAACAAAATAAAATAAAACCCACAGCATAAGAACCAGAGTTTTCAAAGTGCTGTAGGGGAGTAATCCATCATATTGGTAGAAATGACATACCAGAAGAAAGAACAGTCTGAGGCTCATATTTAGTTTCTATTTCACCTTCATATCTTGTTTCAGTACAGACGTTTAAGAACAGTGAGAATAGTTAGAGTGAACATGTGACACGTTGCCCCATCAGGGGGTGAGTTGTCACAGCATGTGGGGTAAAATGTCATGCTGGATTTTAACAACAGATAAAACAAAAATCAACGTATTATTGTCTGTTTGTAATACAACTTCAAATTCAGGACATTCAGCTACAGAAAAAGGTGATTGATCAGTGGACTTGGATAAATCCGGGACCACACAAACCAAGTCCAACCTCACTAGTCAGACTCATCATCAGTCACAGTCCTGGCTGATATAAGCTGCTTTGCCAGGGGTGCCCTCTTCATGAGTCAAATGGCTCCACACAAACCAGACCTGATGAAGAGCCACCTCAGATTTTCTCTTTCTTCTCTCACCTGCTTTCTGCTACTTTGGTATTTCAGACTAACTGGCAACTCGTCTGTGTGATTACAGGGAAACGTGGCCCACACTGCTGTCTTTGCTGAAGTTAGCTGTATCTTAGATTAGATTAATGCAGGACATTAACTGAAGTATATCAACACACTATGTTCTCTCCTCACAAACTAGGATTGTAGTCCCACTATTAACCATGTGATAACTAACCCATGTGACAGTTAGACCCTTACAGTGATAGTTCAGATTGTTTATTAGTCCACAAAGAGGTGGATTCATGTTGACCCTGTGCTCAAACACTGGGCTGATGTGATTCACTCTCTGAAGGTTGATGAGTCGTCTAAAGGACGACAGTCTCCCTGTGGACAGTAAGGACAGATAAACCTTTAAGAGGTGACACTTACCGGCCTCACAGACGGTTTCACAGCCAAAACAACCTCAGTTGTCTCCACGCTCGCCGAACACAGCAGATGTCTCATTTGAAGCACGTGGGTTTGCTCAGTGATGTAAAATACAGCTGTGGTGAATATACACAATACGTAGATGCACAGACACACAAATATTGTGTTTCTCTAACTTTGATATGAAAAGTGTACTAAAGTTCATCTGGTCACGCTTTGACACAGCACATGCGAAGTTCTCACTTCAACTTTACATCAGAATAAGTGTTTATTTCCTGGTTTGTCGACGATAAGCCACGCCCACCAACAGCTGGTGTCCCCAGTTAACAGACTTTACTGTTTTGCTCCCACTTCTGAATTTCATACTAAAACATAACAAAAAGATTGTTTTATCTTTTGGAAGCTGATTTAAATTAAAAAAACAAGCGTAACAAATCACAGCTCCGTGTTTTTATTTGTGTGAGTATTAAAAATAAGAAGTGAAAATGACTATTTTCACCATAAACAGCGACCCTGGGGCCAAGTCCATGAGGGCTGCAGTGAAAAACCATGTCAAATAAAATCTGGTTGTAAACCTGGTTGTTCCTAATTCAGGACAACTGACTGTGTTTTGTTTCACATCTCCTGCCTCCACAGTAATTTGTCTTCCTCTGTAACCGGAAAGCCCCCGTTATCTCATCTATCTCATCAGGTGCATCGCCATGGACACTTGTGACGTTCTCGGGGAGGCCCAGGACGCTGGTCCCAGTGACATCGCCATGGACACCTGTGACGTTCTCGGGGAGGCCCAGGACGCTGGTCCCAGTGACATCGCCATGGACACCTGTGACGTTCTCGGGGAGGCCCAGGACGCTGGTCCCAGTGACATCGCCATGGACACCTGTGACGTTCTCGGGGAGGCCCAGGACGCTGGTCCCAGTGACATCGCCATGGACACCTGTGACGTTCTCGGGGAGGCCCAGGACGCTGGTCCCAGTGACATCGCCATGGACACGGACACCTGTGACGTTCTCAGGAATCCCCACGATGCTGTCGGTGATCTCAGTATTCATCTTTTCATCTTACTGGGACCAGCATGGTTGGCAATGTTCTGACCATCGCTCGAGGCATAGTAGGCGTCATTACAGGCATCAATCGCACTCGTAAAGGCCGTACTACTATTGCTACAGTCATCATAGTCATCATTTCGGGCGCCTGGGGTGCCGCTGTGGGCGTTAAGGACATCAGAAGAGGCGTCAGGGGCATTTTTGGTTAGCTGAATAACACAGTGACCTCAGATGTTAAAGAAGCCTGAAAAACAAAATGAAGGTCCAAACCCACAGGGACATAACGTGTCTTACTTTCTTCAAACCAAGGTTAAATCTGCAAATGACTCTAAATGAACGGTTTCTTGAATGAATGAAGAGTTTCCAACAGAAAGCATTTATTTCTGCAGGTGCACTAGTTATTCATCTTGTTTTGAGATGCAGTTGTTAACAATGGGAAGAAACGGGTGAACACAGACACAGCTTCCTCTGATAGGGCCCATTTCTCTGGTGACAGCAACAAGATGAGCTGCAAACAGTTTCTTAGGTCACAGAGGAGTTTTCATTGTGGAAGCTGAAGGGCTCAGGTTAAATCTCAGTGAGCCCATCAGAAGGTCAGCTTTTTAAAAAAAAAAAAAAAAAACCAAGCCAGAGAATTTTATAGAAAGAACAAACATCTTCATCTATTTCTTCTTCTTCTTGCTCTTCTTCCCACCCTCTCCCTGCTGAGAGCTGCTGTCTCCTCCTCCACTCTTCTGGGTGCGAGTCTTTAGTTTAGGGATCATCTCCGCCACGTAAAACATCACGTCCTTACCTGAGGCAGCACAAAGAAACAAGAAGATTTTGTTTCAGTTAAAGTCCAAAGTCTGGTCGGGGTCTGGGTGGATGATACGACCTCATGTTACCAAAACAAAACCTCATTTCCTTTTTGCACTTATGACGTTACATTGTGCACTTTGTCTGACCAATGGTACGATGTGACCTGGTGCCTTTATTCTAGTAGAACCTAATTAATAATATGAATTTATTATATTAATATTAATTTATGAACATATTTATTTATTTAATCAAATCCATTATTAAGCTTCAAAAACTGTGGCAAACATGATGACTTGTCCTAAATGAAGTAACAGCAAATATAAATACAGCTTCATCATGTTTGTGAGTCATTTGTTTTGGATGTTGTTCCCTTTGAGTTTCTTCCACTTTGCATTTTGCAGTTATGTTCCTTTGTGTTCTGTAAAGCACTCTGAACAGCTTTGTGTAGCACCATGTGTAGACGTCACCCTGCCTTCATTTATCAAAGTGATTTGCATTTTTAATAAAGTTTCAAGTCTCTACATGTCTCCATGTTTTCTGGTCTCTTTCTTGAAATGTGCCAGTAGAACAGTCCCAGTCCACAGCACCTAGAGTCCTTCCAGAAGTACAGTCTGATGTTCCGCTCATCAAGGTGAGCTCCACCTGTGTCTGGTATAACCCGCCCACACTCTGCCTCTGATTGGCTGATTCTAACCCACCAAACCAACAAAGGCAACAGGAACCAGCCAATCAGAGGCAGAGTAAACCTTTGTCCCTGTACCAGTAGCACAGAGAGTAAGTACTGTGTGTATTAGTACTTTTCCTCTGCTCCATCTCTTTAACCTTACTGTTAATGTTGTCACAGGGAACATAAGCGTCCACAGTGTCAGAGGAAACAAACAGGGTCCTGACTCCACAGCTGCTGTGATGGTGGACGACAACCGTCTTCTGGCTTCAGCCTCTTCTGAGGCGTTAAAGTACAGTAGGACAACTGTGTTCTGCTACAGAGTGTAGGACTTACGGGAGGAGAATTTGTCCTGGCAGAAGCTGCCGTCGTCCTGCTTCAGCTGAACTCGGACACGACCTCTGAACTGGACGTCCCTGTTCCACTCCCGGGGGTGCATTTTGTTCTGGAAGGTACAACTGACGTGTTTAAACCCCATGAGATGTGTGTGATGTTTGCTGTCATCTTTTTTTCAGCCTTACCTCCACGTAGACGTTCATCCCTGCAGCCGTCAGGACGTCTCTGATCTCGGCGCAGGACGGATTCTCCACAGCCTGCGGACACACAACAGCTCCTTGGTACTGCCGTCTCTTGATTACATCAATGTGTAAAGAGAACTCCAGTTTTACCCACGTTTGGTCCAGCAACAGCTCTAACCCTCTGACTTTTGTCAGGTCTCATTTCATTTATGCAGGACTTTGGTTTGGGATCAAATACCTGCACAACTACTGACACCAGCCTGAGCTGCGTCCAATCAGCTTTGGATCACATGAAGGTTCAGTTTCCATTTTCACACACGTTAAACTGAACTTTGTCCAGCGACTATCAAACTTATTCACATCGTAACAGTCGGATGATGACGAAGCATCACCTTCTCTGAGGGGATCCTCCGTCCTTCAGCCAGAGTCTTCTTACTGTTGATGTAGACCGGGTAGACACAGATGAACCTGAAACACGTTATAATGTCAAATACTGTCATTCTCAAGATTGAACATGTTCTTATCTATGTTGTCTAGAAACTGTCTGACATCAGTGAAAGGTTCCAGCTGTATTACTGTAAGAGGGATTCCCAACCTGGGGGTCGAGACCCCTCCTATGGGTCAGATGATAAACCCAGGGGGTTCAGGAGATGCATCATGGGATATGTTAATGGAAAAAAAAAGTAAGTTGGGATAGTTTTACCTTTTAGCGTCTGCAAAAAGCCCTGAAATGAGTCTGAGTCTAACAAAAGCTCTAACCAACCAACTGCTTTAAAGAGGTCAGTTTTCCTGAGGGCTGGTCAACAGGCTTCACTTGAGGAAATGTTACAGCCCAGTGACCTTTGATTCAGTTGCTTTGTGAAGCTCTGTTAGTTTCTGGGTAAATCCTACGTGCCAGGCTTTTACACGTCATGCTAAGAGGCTCCTTGCAGGCCAGACTTCATGCACAACGAAGCCTTTTTAACGTTTGGTAGTTTCTGTCACAGATTTCATTTCTTCCTCAAAGATTTTTCAGAAACGAGAATTAAACGGTAGAACCACGTGAAAAACGTTGTATTAAGGTGAACAGTTGTAAGTCGGTTTAGCAGAGAGTTAGCTAACCCCACGATCCCCCGATTCCCCTGACATGAACCATGTAAACAAAAAGTAGGTTTTTTCGTGGAATTAAAAGCTAAAACCAAAAAGAAACGCGTGCCGAATTGAAGACTGGTCCTTTCTAAAGACAAACTGACTACATTAAGAACCGGTAAGCAGGACACACTGGCAGCTGCCCAACTTGTCCTTAAATTCACAGTTTTTACATGAGCATTTTACAATGAGTGCGCTAAGCACCGTTAGCTTTAGCCTAGCCGGGCTAACAGGCTAGCTTGTACAGACTCACCTCTCTTTATCAGCGGGGTTTTGGGTCAGATGAGCCATTGGTGCCGTCGAATCAGAACCGAACACAGCGACTCACGGCAGCGTTTGATTTGTGGGTCTTTATAAAACGTTTCAGTCTCTGTGCTCAACGCGCAGCCATATGGCTAACAGGAGCGCTTCATTACCACCCCCGAGTACACCGGTCAGCAGGGAAGAAGGCGGAGCACCGCCCAGCCGGAGAGAACAAAACTAGTGCCAATAATCCGAATTAAAGCCGATAATATTTAACTAGAGCGGGAGCTAACACCAGCTAACAACTCTTAGCTCATTTTAATAGAACACACATGTAGATTAAAGGTGTAGAAATAGATAACATCTGTATTTCAGCTATGATAACATAGAAAACAGTAGCTGAGGAAATCACTTTACAGTCATCTCAAGGTGGTGGTGGATCCAGTGTTTGTTGTGGTTGTTTAAGGAAAATGCTAATTTAAACGTGTCAATCAGGCATTTCTCGTTCACCGTCCTGACGTGATCATCTCTGCTGGAGTAAAGAAGCTGCAGGGATGAAAGGTGATGCAGGTTTTATCCAGATCCTTTACTGAGCGAAGCACAAAGCGTTCATCTGAAAAAAGTAACACTTCTTACACACAATGAACTTCTTATTGTTCATCATCTATATTTGATTGTTTTTATTGTTATTGTTATTGTTTTTGTTGTCTATTATTTCATGCCCCCATGTCACCACCCGCTTTCGCGTTGCAGTTCACTCGGTGTCCACACGGTGTCGCTCGCTCACCGAGTCTGCGCACTGCTAAAATTCCCGGATGTTATTGTAGCAAGCTCTTTTAGCTAATCGGCTAGCCGCTGCGACGCCGCCGTCTTCTGCCGCATCGGGGACTTTCGACCCTTTTGACTCCCTCGGCCAATATACGCGACTTTTTAACGTTTGTAACTGAACATTGGTGATTTATCATGATAGATGTTGACTGAACGCTCTTTAATTTTAGGTCTTATCACTGATTTTTGAACCGGTTTGGCGGGACTAGATCGGGTTAACAATACGACGACGAGCTAAAGGCTAACCCAGCTAGCGGCGACACTCAGGCCCGTTTGTTTCTTCAGGTAGCTAACTTAGCTTAGCAGGCTGCCGCGGCTATGGAAGACAAATCTTTCACTAAAGAATTAGACCAGTGGATCGAACAGCTAAACGAGTGTAAGCAGCTCTCGGAAAACCAAGTCAGGACACTCTGCGAGAAGGTAAGTGGGTTACCAGAACCGGCCTTTTATTCTGACTCGGCCTCGCGTTCAGTGTGGCCTAGATTACGAAGGCGGCTCCGACTAATTTCTGGGGTAGAGTAACGATAAGGCTGCTATTTTCGACCAGTCACCCCGAGGTTGTCAATATATCTCAGGTTTGTTGTAGCTAAATAATCATTCTAGCGTGACACTTTCACGTAATGCCCAGTCCTGTTCTTTAAACTGCACCGATGTGATCGGGTAGTGGTTCTCAGGACGGGCAGGCCCAGATTTCCCATCTTTTACATCTAATTCAGCAAATAGACGGAGCCTGCTTCACTGCAGGTTTAATAGCTGGGCTGCGGTTACGCACATACCAGGACTCAGAGGTTAAATCCTGTAGTTTTACATGTTGGGTTTGTGTCTAAACAATCATCTGTTAGTTAGCGTGCGTGCTGTGTTTGCACCGCGCCCTGCTTTTATCGATCAGCCTCTTTATGGCATGAACCTGTGAGCGTCACACGTCACTTCAGGTGTGTTGCACCATTTAACTCTGCATCATCGACCTTTAATGCTTTCACAACAAATCCCTGCACATCAGGGCTCAGTCATACTGTTGTAAAGGGCCGGACGCTGTTTGTTCTGTGGGAACAAGATTGGTGGTTCCTCTGTGGACTGAATGAATGAAAGAGGATCTTTAAAACCCAGTTTGTTCAGTCAAACGTGACAAATCTCAGCTGACATTATTTTTACTGACAGTCAGCAGGATGTTCTTCATAGGGATGTACCAGTCCCTTCACATTTATCAACAGAAACAGAACTAACCATTGTTTTCATAGTTCACTGAGTGTAACTAGGTTTGCAGCTAAAGATGAGATGAAATGATCGAAACATATGCAGAGTATTTCTCTGTACGACTGATGTTTTTGCATATAGACATGGTTTGGTTGCTCCACATTACAGTGAAATTCAGTATAACAGAAGGTAAAAACGGTCAATATTAACACGTCTGAAGCTGGGGCAGCAAAGTTAGAACATTTAATGTCATAAAGAAGATGGAGCCATTATTTTAAAAGGCTGCAGATTGATTTTCTGTAAACCAATTAATCGACTAATTGTGTCAGCACATAATGAAATGGCTCCAATAATGATCAACGCCTGTCCCAGAGGCAGCACGGTGTTTGGACCGCCTTTTGCTAATGACGTGTTTACTTCTGTGTTGTTTTGCATTGATCACCTCCTTTTCTATTAAATACAAACCGATCATTTTATTAGTACTGAACATCTGCAGCTGTGATCAGCTGTGACAGCTGTGCTGGGGAATACTAATGCAGTAGTAACAGAGACACCACTGAGTGCTGTTTCTGAATTTAGTTTTGTTAGTCAAAATGAGTCAGTCTCCTCAAATATGGTCATGGACTGTTTCTCTATTTTCAGCAACAGTCATTTAGGCATGGCTTCTTTTTAAATGGAGACATTCAGATTTTTCACTTTTACTAGAACTTTTGCCTGTTTATGTCAGTCCTCAAGTCCAAAGTGCAGGTTCTCTTGGGGTGGACTTGAAAATGTGTTTTTTAACATACACATTAGAGCCAACACTTATAATAATTGGCTGAAGAGAAGTTTCTGCTGCTGATGCAGGATGGACCTTTTCATGTTATGTTACTGAATTTTTCTAGTGTATTTGCTTTATCTTGTAACAGGATGTTGGTTTGTGATAAGCTTTAATAGGCTTAATGTTGAGAAGTCATTGTTTAAAAAAAAAAAATCAAATCGGAACTCATGATAGTCACAGATGAACATCCCTGTTTATTGAAGATCTTTTCAGCAACCACAGAGTAAAGTGAGTTTTAAAGTCCAGCTAAACTACGGTGTCCTGTGAGGTCACGCAGCTCCAGATCTCAAAATAACTCGTCAGTCTAGCAGGGGGGCTGTGTCAGACATGAGTTATTGTTCAGGTGTGTTTTAAAGGCCTTATTTAATCTTTGCTCTGTTCACAGTTGTTTCAAAAATGAAGATTTCATTAATGAATGATCTGTCTTTGTTTCCTCTCCAGGCCAAGGAGATTCTGACCAAGGAGTCCAACGTTCAGGAGGTGAGATTTCCCCACCGTGCCCGAGTCTGTTCTTGTCATCGCCTTAGAAAAATCGAGCCCCGACTGGCCGATGGTTCTAGTATGATGCAGCTGTCAGGTCAGCTGCTGTGAGAGGAATTGGATGAGGAAAACATGGACCAAAATACCATCAAATTTGGTGCTTTTCCTCAAGCAGTCTGTTTAGAACAATAATCCAGGTCATCAGTGAAGTGTTATTTCATGTGTGAACTCTGAATACAACAGAAACTGCAGCAGATTCAACCTGTTTGTCCATTTCATAAGTTGTTTTTTTTTGGACATTTTTACAACAGATTAATGACGACTCAGTTGAATAATAGTGAAAATGTCGGCTCCAGTTTAAAACACTGTCTGAAATGATCAACCACAGACAAAAAACTCCAGAAGATGCAAAGAAAAATAGCTGTTGGGATTTCCTCAGCTGAGATGAACAGGAATTTCATTTTGTTAGTCTGAAACAAGCAGAGACAGGACAGAACAGGCTGTTGAGCCTCACGTAGTGAAATCTTCAGCTGGGCGGCTTCCAGACCGCATCAGAACGGGAACTAAAATGTTTTCGTGTAGGAAGACGAGTTAATGTGTTACATGTGAAGCACACAGGTGAAGGTGAAACTGCCTGTACAGTTCAGCAGTGAACAGTCCAAAGATCTTCTGTTGCTGCAGGATGTTTGTGTTTTAGTGAAGTGACTGTGGATGTTGGTTTTCAGTGTCGTCAGAGCAGATTCTGACTAAACCTCCACTCAGCTTGTTTACACTGCGTCTGCTGAGCTGCAGGAACACACACACACACACACACACGTTCCTCTTGTATATCTAGAGGTTGAGTCATGGTACCTTGACTTCTAGTTTTTAGGTCAAAGTAAAAATGTGACCTGCATGAGATACAGCAAATAAAACATGAACGTGTCTGGGATGTTCTCAGCCAGAAATAGTGGTTGTTTCCTGAGCTGCTTCAGCTTCTGTTTATTATCAGTAAGTTGACGTGAAGTTTAAATGGTATGACCCTGTGACACTGTTACCTGTCCATGCAGGTGCGATGCCCGGTGACAGTGTGCGGCGACGTCCACGGTCAGTTCCACGACCTGATGGAGCTGTTTAAGATCGGAGGCAAGTCTCCCGACACCAACTACCTGTTCATGGGAGACTATGTTGACAGAGGCTACTACTCCGTGGAGACGGTCACGCTGCTCGTCACGTTAAAGGTAAACACACCACGTCACCTGACGTTTGTTCCAGCAGCTGACAGGAAACACTTTCCAGCTATCGGCTGCTGCTGCTGCACCGTTTGCATGTCAACACACTCACTTTTAAAGGCTGTGAATCTTTCCTGACAGTAAGTTTAGTCATAAACACATCTAAACTAAAAGTAGGAGTGCTGTCAGTGTGAGAAACACTTAAGTCATGGATTTATATGAACACAAGGTAATAACATTAACTTCTGATGCTAATCTGTGTCCACATCATATTATTGGATTACTGACACCACCAGCATTTCTTATTAGGGTCAGGAAGCTGTACCCTAAACCTGGCTCAGTACCCGTCCTCCTGTCGTCTCCCAGATGTTGATCTGTTCCTCTGTCCAAGGACCTGTGAGGTGTTTGTAGAAAGATGGAGAACTTTGTTGTCACTGTCAACAGAGACATGACTTGTCAGAACCACCTGAGAAATGGGACTGGCTGTCAGAACAAGCAGCTGTGAGCTGTTGGATCAGCCTGAACACATCCTTACTCAGCTGTGACCGACTGTTTGTGCTGATGTTTTGGTTGAATGCTGCAGTCTTCACTTCAGTGCTTGTGGTCTGTGGCCTCTGCTTTCAGTCTGGTTGGATGATCACATCATTGACTGGGAGGTTACTGGTCTGTGCACTGTGTTACAGAGAGTAACACTGGAAATGAAAGACTTCTCCTAAATTATCCTCTGAATGAGTTTCTATGGAGTTGGTGACCTGCTGCTGGCTGACAGTGGAATGTTCCAGTGTTTGGGAGAGGACAGGAGGAGAGGGAGAAGCAGATCGTCACTGGACACGAGATGAACTGGCACCTGTTGGATCATTAAATAATTTTTCAGCCAAATCTTGTCCTTATTTGTTTTTGTTATTCTTTGTCCTTCAGGTTCGTTTCCAGGAGAGAATCACCATCCTGCGAGGGAACCACGAGTCACGGCAGATCACGCAGGTCTACGGCTTCTATGACGAGTGCCTAAGGAAGTACGGCAACGCAAACGTCTGGAAGTACTTCACAGACCTGTTCGACTACCTGCCGCTTACCGCGCTGGTCGACGGGCAGGTAGGACCCAGGAAGCTCTGTTCTTCTTCTGTGAAGAACCTACTCTGACATCTGTCTTCGTCTTCTCTTGGTGTTTTGGTGTCTGAATGAATCTTTGCAACCTGGATCTAGACACCTAGATATTGTTCTGTGGGTGAATTGTGGACGTCTGTGTTCCCCCCTGGTTTGAGAACCACTGTTTTAAATCCATGTGCATGATAAAATTAACTTTTATTTCTTGCTTTGGTTCCAGATCTTCTGTCTTCACGGAGGTTTGTCTCCCTCCATAGACACTCTGGATCACATACGAGCTCTGGACCGCCTGCAAGAAGTCCCACACGAGGTACACACACACACACACGCACATACTATTTTGTCCTCTTTGAACAATGTCAGTGAATCACAGGTTTTGGAAACTTCTGGTTGTCTGTGCTGCAGCCACTTTGTGGTTAAACTCTGATCAAGCCTGTGATATCAGTGAGACTCAGGAGCTCAGACGGTGAAAACAGACCTGGTTTAACACACTGGAGGGTAAAAGGTCAATGTCCTTCACTGTTTCAGGGCCCAATGTGTGACCTGCTGTGGTCGGACCCTGATGATCGTGGTGGGTGGGGGATCTCTCCTCGAGGTGCTGGCTACACCTTTGGACAGGACATCTCTGAAACCTTCAACCACGCCAACGGCCTCACCCTGGTGTCCCGCGCCCATCAGCTGGTCATGGAGGTGAGACAGACACACACACTCGCCACATGTTAAATAAGCTGAACTGCAGTGGCATATAGATCTATCAAACCGAGGACCGACCTGGTACATTCATAGGGAAAACATTGAATAATAAATGTTTAGAAGCATAACAAACCCTGTGGGTTCTCTAGGGTTCAGTCCCAAACTGAATAACCCTTGAAATCAAAGTTAAAGCTGTCCTGTTTACCAGAACCCACTGTGTCCTCAGAACCGACTGGTCCTGAAATGTTTTTAAGCAGAGAGGTACGCAATGAACTTTGTTTTTTCTTTTTCCCCCAAACAGTCTTTTGGTAAACTGCTTAGATTTACTAAAAGAAGCTCAGCCCATCGGTATTTTCTGAACAAAACCCACAGTTACGCTCATAAATAGACATGAGGCATGAACAGTCAAATACCACTTCTGATTACACTGACCTCCTGAAG
Source organism: Mastacembelus armatus (assembly GCF_900324485.2). Taxonomy (NCBI): domain Eukaryota; kingdom Metazoa; phylum Chordata; class Actinopteri; order Synbranchiformes; family Mastacembelidae; genus Mastacembelus; species Mastacembelus armatus. Next base: position 24,976,187 of record NC_046641.1, on the reverse strand, counting down.
TACTTCACTGTGGAGTACTTTCAAAGGTGAGTACAGAGAGAAACACAAACTGATAATGGCTCCCACACTGTCATCCTTTATTTTACTGTACGAACAAGTGTGAGCCATTTCTAGTCCCTTAGCCTTATAGTTCATGTTGTAGTGTTCACGTCAGCACCAGCTCCTGGTTTTGGATTTCCTGTAAAATCTTTTGAGTAAATAAAAACCAACAAGCCAACACACACTAACATTTGAAGCTTGTTTTCAGTATATTTCAGTCCAGTTGGCTCTGAGACAAGTGGACTTAAGGATCCTAAAAAAGGCCTGGTGTTGCCATGGCAACATAAGATGAAGTTGAAGAATGCAGCGATTCTCCATCCTTGTTTCCGTATCAGTTTGAGAGGCTTTCCACCTGACGTGAGCACTTGTCTGAGCACAGTTTCTCAGGTTTTAATTAGGTTTCTTTGATTTGTTAGTTTGTGCTTTGTCACATTCAGCCAGGCTGTTTCTATAGCTCTGTGGTTCCTTAGAGACCTGAGGTGATTCAAGAACAAACACTATATGATTTTGTGATTTTCCTGCGTGGTCATCTTGTCAGCCAATAAATAAGTTGTGAAAATGGACTACAGCTCTTCTAAACCTCCAACTCAGGTCAAAACCCCCTGGGTTCAGTCAAGTTAGGGAGACCTGGAGACTTTATAGGTTTTGTTATTTCCCTTTATGATTAGGCCAAAAAATGGCAGAATTGTTTTGGTCATATTTCTTAAATGTTCTAAGAATATTTAAAATACAAGGCTCCAACCAGCAAATGAAGCTTTTGTCAGTATGTAAAGAGCAGCTTGTTTGACCAGTGACAGGTGGTCACATGGTTTTCTAGTCAGAAATGTTTTTGTGAATGTGGCTTTTTCTCTTGAGAACGTCTCCTCAGTCTGAACAGGAATCTTAACTCGACATGTTCTTGTCTTCAGGGTTACAACTGGGGCCATGACAAGAATGTGGTGACCATCTTTAGTGCTCCAAACTACTGCTACCGCTGTGGAAACCAGGCAGCCATCATGGAACTGGACGACACTCTGAAATACTCTTTGTAAGTGTAAAGACATCATGTGAACGTGTTCCTTTAAAGGTCTGGTTGTTCCATGACATGTAAAATGTAAGCACCTCTCATGGCTTTGTCCACATCACAGCTGATGTTCCTCAGACCTGATGTTCTCTCAATGTAAACAAACAGAACCAGATGTCTTAGATCACATCTGGGTCATTATCCGAGCGCTGTCAGAACAGTCAGATCAGAATCCAGATGTTTTTCTGCTGTTTAATCCTGCTGCACTTTAGCAGCAGCACAGTCACGTCCCACAAGCTGATGATGAAGTGACAACCCTTTTCTGTTCCCTCAGCCTTCAGTTTGACCCCGCCCCCCGCCGTGGCGAGCCCCATGTGACCAGACGCACTCCTGACTACTTCCTGTGAATGTCCAAAGCCATCATCCACGAAGCTCCACACCCTGCACCCTCCCTCACCCTCTCATTTTGGATGGAATGAAGATATTCATGATAATAATAATGGTGATACTGTACCAGGGAGAATAGAAACAAATGATTGGCTGATGAATCAAGATTTTTACAAAAAGAGAGAAACTTAAAGAGCGGCCCCCTCTACAGTCGTGTTCTCAATATGCTGTCATTGATGCTGTGCTCCTGGGGAAAAACGTACAATTATGATGACCTGTTTTTCTTTTTTTTTTGTTTATTACATGTATGAAATCGAGATAATAAAACTACCAACGTGGACCAAATGTGCCATATTCTGATCCTTTTACAACAAGTACAACGTGCAAGAATTTTTCGTTCTGTTTTGTTCTGTTTTTGTTTTTTAGACCAGCACTAAAACCCTACCTACCTGACGTCACCACACATCTCATGGCATACAGTATGTGCTTTTTCTGTTGCAAGATCATTTTAAAAACTGAGAAAAATTAAGGAAAAACGTTTGCTTCAAGTAGTACAGCTGTCAGTTTTAGCTGCAGCCGGTGGTCATCTCAGCAAGTATATTACTGTAATTTGAATAAAGACAACAGACGTATGAAATAAAATGTCGTATTGACAAACTACTGAGCTGCGTCTGTGTCATTTCTTCAGTTTGGACTCTTCGGCGGCTGTGATTAAAAATTAGTTGCACTAAGTATTTTTTTAAATATATAGTACATTACTTTGCACTGGTCCCTGACTAAATACCAGATTGTATGTTGTACCATGTGGAAACAAATCTATAGCTTACTTGGACTTCAGACTTTTCATGCTGGCAGAAAATAGTCTGTCACTAAATGTCAGAAATTATTTTACAAATACTGTTTAACCTCTTAAATTAAGACATAAATACCCGGAAACGAAAATAAAGCTTGCCTGAGTAATCCTGGAGCTATCGCGAGAGTTTCCCGAGAAGCGCATGCGTGTCTCCATGTTCGCGTCTTAGCGACCCAACTCGTTTTGAAAAGGGCCACAATAATCTGACTAAAAGCTCCGTAAGTGTGTTAAACTGCCTGTTTTTGTATTTGTCGGGAGGTTCCCTGACTAACTGCTGGCAGAAAACACTAGCGTTTGTTTTGTTGATTGTTAGTTAGCTGTATTTAGCTAATAATAGCTAGCCGCTGTCAGCTAGCTAACTAGCATATTAAGCTAAAAACATTAGCAACAGAAACCGGCTCCTAAAATAAACTTTTAATATCATAGAACAAGTTAAACTTTTGTTCAGGCTATTTGGCGAAAGGTTTTATCCCTGTATGTTTCTCTCACGTGTTGGTGACTGATCCAAACTAATGATTTTCTTAAGTCGATCAGTTTATTTAACCGCTGAAAGAAAATAAATCCATCGTTTCGTTTTTGTCTCATTTTATATCATACATGTGCAGTTTAATCTTCATCGCGACAGTAAAACGCTCAGATTAGTCTCAGTGTAATTTGGTCCAAACACATGTTTTCTTGTTTTTATTGAATTCGTTATTTAAATAAGTCACTATACATAGGTGACATGTTATATCACTTTCTCATTAACAGTGGCAGCTGTGGTGTCATAAATAATGTCCATCAGCAGTGAGTAACAGCTTATGTTATAAGTAGACTGGACTTAAACCTGCAAACAATAGTCCAGGTGGTTCCAGATGTGTAGCTCAGGATGAGACTGAGTAGTTTTAACTGTAAAGTGTGTCTGTTCCACTTAGATTTCAGCTGGACTGAAAATGCTTGCATGTCAAAACTGATGTCATGAAGATGAAGATGAAGAGGATGGTGATGCAGTCGGTCCTCTAATCTCTGTCCATCTGTATGGAGGATGTGGTTCTGCACTATCAGCCTGGATCAGCTGCTGGGCTCCTCTCTCTGGTAGAGAGGACAGAGAAGCTTCTGGAGCCTTTCCGCTGTCGGACTCCTCCAGTGTTCACTCCCTGGTTCCCCACCTCGACCGCAGACCTAAGGTTGCCCATCAGACCCGCAAAACCTGCTCCTGTCATCACTTCTGTTGTCATCTCTGACAGCAGGTCACACACAGAGACAGAAGCCACAGTGACTAAACTCATTTCAGAAAGTGAACTACAGAAACCCAACAATGGCAGGCTTGTCTCTGAGACGCCCCATGACATACCACATACAGGGTCAACTAGAACACCACTTGAAAAAGCACTAAAAAGCAAAGAATACATCCCTCGGGCTTCAAACCACCTCCTCCCAGCATCCCCCTGTAACAAACTGGAGCGAGACATCAGCGGACTGCCTTCTGAGAAGCAGCTCCAGAAAGACAAAGATGGCTTCACTGTCACAGACTGTCCAATCAAACGGTCCTGGAGTGTCTTTACACACGGAGGAGTTTTGATGCAGAGCTCCCAGTCCCTGTCCAAGCAGTTTCGTCACCTGGTGTCCATCCACAGGCTCCACCTCCGCCAGAGGGCCAAGTGGGTGATCTGTGAGCACAACTGTGGTGCGTTCACGGACATCGAACAGGTCAGTGCATTGTTCATAGAGCAGGACTGAGAGGCAGCAGCTGTGCTAGCAGGGAGCTCTGTTAGCAGTTTATGTTTTCCAGACCAAATAACTGATCAGTGAATCCAAAACAAAACATCGGAGGCTGATGGGAATCTGATTTTTGTTTACAGCTAATAATTGACACAGAAAAACAGTGGCAGGAACATTTGCTGGATCCTGGAAGGATTTGGGAAAAATTGTCTCACTCAGCAGGTTTTATCGAGAAAGCTGTACCTGATAAACACATCAGTGTGTGTTTCTGTTTCCGTTTGATGTCCCAGTGTTTGTTTTTCCCCTGAATCTCAGAAACTTCATATTTCAGACTCCATCAGGAAAAATGGCATCTCAGCCTCAGGTTTCATGAGTTTTAGTTTCTAGAGCTGCAGCGATTGATTCATTAACATAACAAGACAATTGTCAATGATGCCAAAATTTCTCTGGCCCCACTTTTTAATTGTGACAGTTTGTTCTGATTTGTCATAAATGATTACAAACTGAAAAGCTTTAGGTTTTCAACTGTTGCATAAAATAAGGAATTTTCTTCTGCTTCATTGTCTTCCTCACCTTACCCTCCTCCTCCCTCTGTCCTCCCTCCAGGTGTGGCACGCTCTGAGCCGGTCCGTCCGGAGCTCCAGGCTGCCAACGTGCAACGCTAACATTCAGAGGGAGCGGTCAGAGATCTGGGTGTTCTGTGACATCATCCACTCTGAGCAGGTAGGGCGTTTCCTGAAGGACGAGCTGCGGCTGTCGGGGAGGATCAGCCTGTCGGTTCGCAGGCTGGGAAACATCTTCAGCATGTAGAGGACCATCCGTCCAAAGTCACTCACACCTACAGATGTACAGTTTTGGATGATATTATTTTTATATTTTGCCTGTAGTAAACACTGGAACCTCAAGGGGGCGGTAACAGCTGCCAGTCTTCCTCTGACTTTTTAATGTAACCTGCTAATCCTGACCTGCATATGTTTGGACTGTGGGAGGAGAAAACCCACACAGACACAGGGACCACATGCAGACTCCACACAGAAAGGCCCCTGGTCCACCTGGGTTCAGACCCTAATCCTGACCTGCATGTGTTTGGACTGTGGGAGGAGAAAACCCACACAGACACAGGGACAACATGCAGACTCCACACAGAAAGGCCCCGGGTCCACCTGGGTTCAGACCCTAATCCTGACCTGCATGTCTTTGGACTGTGGGAGGAGAAAACCCACACAGACACAGGGACAACATGCAGACTCCACACAGAAAGGCCCCGGGCCCACCTCTGTTTTCAGACAGAACCTTTATAATGTAGAACAACTTTGCTAACCACATCCCCAACGTGCCTACAACTGGACTACCTGATATTTCAGTGCTCTTACTTAATTTAAATAAAGTCAAAAGAAATGTCTGATGTATTTGGGTATGTAGACCCTTTTTGTGTTTTGGACTGAGCCACCTTTTTGCAACCTCCCCAGGTTCCTGTGAAAACCTGTTCATAACCAGGGTATTGGTGTGTATGTTCACACAGTCAGTCAGTGATTTAACATTGTAAATGCAGAGCTTCATTAATATTTTTGTAAAATTTGACTATGTAGTGAAATGAACTGAGCCCTGAGAGATTCTTGTCTGTATTGTGTGTTTATGAATTTAGAACAGATGTTTGTGTTTTACATTCACTTTCTTATGACTCTGCTTTAAATAAAGCTTTCATAGTTTTAAGGAAGTGTCTGCTGGTGGGTGGATGTACGGTGGGGCATGTGATGAGCAGTATCTTCTGGAAAAGCTGCAGTCACATGATGTAGTGGTCTGAAAAAAAAAAACAAACATCACACACACACAAGCATTTTCAAACCCTGATGCTCTTATAAGAGCCGAATGAATGAATACAGTACAGCCCAGCACATCCACCCACTCTTTTGTTGCTAGGGTCCCATGTTTTGACAGCGCGGCTCCCTGCCTTAGAATCTAGGTTACCGGATGTGACGTCAGTGCTGTGCCTCCTCACTCGGCTGTAATCGCTTGAAGTCTGTTTAAAATTCGTGTTTTAACGCTACGGACACGTAACATAAACAAAACATCCAAAAATGTGTTCATCTTTTTTAAGAAAAACGCCCCAAATGCCATTAATTGTCTCCTTCACCGAATAATGCGCAAACAGTCTGAAGCGCATGTTCGCCAGAGATGTTTTATTTTGAAATCAATCCGAGACCTGCACAATGTGCGTTTTAACGCTATTTTACGCATTTTATATATGAAAGTGTGTCGTTAAAGTTTACTTTAGATCACATAGTGAATATTAAAGGTATATTTTCCCTAACAGACCGCGAATTTCATTTAAAATACGTCCTTCATTGCGAATGTTTATCGTTTAAATACCCCAAATCCTGTTTTAGTTTGACAGTCCGTACCGGAAGTGGGTGGAGTCACTGCTAGCTTAACGGTTGTCTAGTTGAGACGGCGGATCACGAGTGTCCTCATCTTGGAAATAATCGATAAATTAGCGGAAAACACCAGTTTGGGACAACATCTGGACACCGTGTCTGTTCTCTGCTCCCTGATGGCGCCTGCTGTTTCCACAGCTGGAGGCTTTTATCGGTGAAAAACGAAGGTGAGAGCGGTGGAAAGAGGGAAGCTAGCGGGCTAAGCTAACACTGACATGCTTTGTCGTTGGACGTTTCCTGGATGGTTTTACTGTCTCTGCGTTTTAGCAGCGTTTCAAAGCGTTTCTGGGTTTTAGGCTGAAAGATTAATGACATGAGTGTGAAGGTTTTTGGTTCATTAGAAGCTGCGAAACACGAATATCTTTGTTTTTATTCTGATTTGGTTTTGTTTGTTTCCTATTTTCGGTAAACGTAAACCGGGATGTCTCCAGTGTTTACAAACTACATTAAAGACAACAAAGAAATGGCGCATTAACTAATTAGAATGATAAATACATTTTCACAGTAATGGTAGTACTGGAAGGACGGAAACCATTTACTGGGTTCATCTGTGTTTAACAATAATTCATAGGAATATGTTTATTGTGCTGATTACTGCACCATACAAAGACCAAACTGTTCTAGACCGGTATCACACCTCACAGACTGAAGCAAAATCACTGCAAGGAGACCCAAAATGAAGACATTAGGACCCAAAACCTTCACAGAGACTCAGTGAGAAGCAAAATACACTACTCACAAAAAGTTAGGGATATTCGACTGTCAGGTGAAATTTATGGAAAATGTAAAAAGTTCATACTACGGTGATATTATATCATGAAAGTAGGGCATTTAAGTAGAAGTATGCAATGGTAAGTTCTTCATCTCAAACAATTTATTGAAACAAAAGCTAACAACAGTGGTGGGTAGTAACACAACAAAACATTTCAATGTCTCAATAACTTGTCAATTGTCAGGTGTCGTCTTGGTCTCATGATGTCAAAATGTGAACAGCATGATGAAGAGGACTGTTTAAATCTGAACCGTCATTGAACCAGAACATTTACTGGTCGATGGTCATGGATCAGACACTTGTTCTGATTTTTTTGGTGAATCATCTTGTTAGAGAACAGCATGTTATGCAATAAGTACTGAAACATTGAACAGTTGGACATGTGCATTCAAATGTTCAGAGAAGGTCAAATTAAGTTCAGCTGTAAAGGTTATAGTGCATTTTAGGTGCATTCTGAAAAAGTCAAATATCCCTAACTTTTTGTGAGTAGTGTAAGAGACTAAGACGGGGAGACTCGGGACAACCACAGAGACTCGGGACAACCACAGAGACTCGAGACAACCACAGAGAGGTCACAGGGAGACTCGGGACAACCACAGAGACTCGAGACAACTACAGAGAGGTCACAGGGAGACTCGGAACAACCACAGAGACTCGAGACAACCACAGAGAGGTCACAGGGAGACTCGGGACAACCACAGAGAGACTCGAGACTCAAAATGGCTGCAAAGTGTCTTGAAACAACCCCAAAGTAATGTAAGGCTGCTACAAAGAGACTCAAAACAATTGACCACAAGTGAATGCAAACACAAGTGCCAAAGCATTTCAGATTGTTTAGGGGTCTAAGGATTGCTCACTTGTCAAAGGGTTAGTCAGTAAATATTGAAATAATTGGTTAATCTGTCATTTATCAAGAAAAACGTGACAAACGTTTGGTTTCGGGTTCTTGGTTCTTCAGGACTTTAGGTTGACCAAAATCCAGTAATTTATGAGGTATCATGGACTCTAGGAACATTTTTGTCTGTTTTTCTGTTTCACACACTGGTTCAGAAAATGATCATTACTTCTAGCCTCAATACAACAAACAAAATACTAGTTCAGTGAAAATAATCTGTAGTTGCAGACCTAGGTGTAGGAGTTTACTGCACACTGACGTGGTTTATAGTAAATCGAGCTCAGTTTCCGTGTTGCTTTGAGAACAGGGTTTGGACACTGCAGCTGAAATGCAAAGCACCGACTGCTAAAATCCGAAGAAGTGAAAAGGAAACATCAACGTAGCAAAGAGGTTTTTATTTTCAAATGAATTTCATCACAACATACGATGCATGAGGATCTGGTTTGCCACCTCTCTGAATAACTTCCTGGGGGAAACCCTGCGTGGAACATTGTTTCTGAGAGCAAACACATAAGGAGACAGGAAATCAATGTCTCTGTGATCATATCGGGCTGCTGCTAACTCTCTTTATTGTCTGTTTTCAAGCTTTATCGAAGGCTCAGTGCTGAACAGACCAACGTGCTGAAAACACCAAACGCCTGGTCACACTCACAGTCCCGTCGCTTTGTTATCTGCTCTGATAGTTCCCATGTGCAGCTGCTTGTGTTAATTGGTGTTTAAAAACTTTGGCTCTTTTAATTGGTGCCTTATTTTCAGAGGAAGGTACTGACGAAGTGAATCAAGAGTCAGACCCTCCTGGTTGTTGTAGGTGAAGGCTAAACTGTGGCACTTCATTCATGTTTTTGTCTTTTCTGGTGTAAAGTAAACAGGAAATGTTTAATGCATCCACTGAAGAGTTGACACAAAATGAATCAGCAGCTGTTTTGATAATCAGCTAATCACTGTTGATTTTCCCAGTGAAAAATCTTCTGCTCATTTTTGAGGTGATTTGCAATATGATAATAAATTGAGTATCTTTGGATTTGAAAGCTTCACTTTAAGTTTTAGGAAACTCTGGCTGATATTTTTCCCCATTTCACACTGCTGACGGTGCTAAAAGGAGCTGATTGGGTTATTTACCCTCAGGGGTAATATCTGCAGCCAGTCCCATGACAGTCCATCCAGTAGTTCTAAAGAGGCTTCATCTTTGAGTGTCTTTCATATATTTTCAATTGTCCTGATTCGTAACAGATTTTATCGACACAGCACAGGGGGACGTCTGTTGAGGTCTAGTTTTGTCTGAACCAGCAGCATTTCATTTTGCTGCGATACGAAAGTCAAAATGCATTTAGCTGTTTCAGAATTTCAACTTTGACCTGTCTCGTCCCTTAGGTTGATCCGTCGATCCCCAGATGTGGCCTCTGCTCAGACTCCTGTTCATGAACGGCGAGGATGCTTTGACTGAGCGGCTGTGGCTCGGCCTGGAGGGATGACAGGACAGTAGCAGACATGGAGACAGGGGACACGCCGGCAGATGGAATCGCCATATTTACTTAGTGCTGAGTCTCCACATTAGATACCCTCAGGTTAAGAGGAACCTTATTTTTATATTTTTAGTCTGAGCTGTTTTGTTAGTTTTTGTGAAGCCATAGTCAGCTGTCAGCAGCAGACGCCACGATGAGCTCAGAGGGTTTTCAGTACCGAGCACTGTACGACTACAAGAAGGAGAGGGAGGAGGACATTGACCTGCATGTGGGAGACATGCTGCTGGTCAGTAAAGGGGCGCTGCTGGCTCTGGGCTGCAGCAACGGAGCCGAAGAGCGTCCGTCAGAGATCGGCTGGCTGCCGGGCTTCAACGAGACCACACAGGTAGGACAAATCTCAGAACTGAGGGTTTCCATCGGACCTGCTGTTTGATCCATGTCAGTCAGGGACATGGACCAGGTGTGAACCCCCTGAGCTCCTAAACTGCCCCCATGCACAGGCTGAACTGACATGTGAAGAAGAACAACATCGTTTGTGCACAGTTGCCTCCAAAGCTGCTGGGTTCAGGCTGCATGATGTGAGAGAACAAGTTATTACAACATCCACAACAACATTAGATGTTAGCTGCTGTGTGAACCATCTTGAGTCATCACAGTCTGTGGAAGAGCTACAGTTCAGGGGACTGTGGTTCAGGATGGTCTCACTTAGATCTGCAGACTCACCTGTGAGCGAGCTAACTGTAGCTAGCTATCTGGTGCAGATGGAGCAGGTTCTGTCCTGCCTGTGCCCAGACTGTTCAGTACCATGATGTCAGGACTGGGCAGTCCATGTGTGATTATATGGGACTCAGTTAGTTAGAAGAAAGTGCTAGACTTTACTAGACTGTCAACATGGCCCTAAAAAATGTAGCTGTGTCACGTTTAAGGAGTTTTGCTCTTGCCAAAGAAACAGTCATTCAGCCACTGGTCACTGATCATCATCCAGTGTGTGAGTCTGCAGCTGCATCGATCAGTGACTGAGCTGCTCAGTTCTGTTCCACACGAGCTGCTGCAGAAAGGACACGGCCTGGGACTCATCCTCACATTCTTATTGCAGCCAAACTGATTACTGGCCCCCAGTGATCAGTGTTGTGGCTGTAAAAAGCAGCTTTCGTCTCATACGGAGAGTTTGTGAGACTGCGGTCAGTGAATGTTTGATGTTGACTGGATACGTTTCTTAAGGAAATATTGCTAAATTTGATAATTGCATTTTCTGCTGCTCTGTCGTTAACTAGTGGATGAGCAGATGCTTCAGTGCTGGTTGAGACATTACATGTCTGTACATGTCTGACATTACATTTCTGGAAGATTTAGAGCTGAGAGTCCAGATGTTCGATTGTAGAGTCGAGGTCTGTGGCTGCAAATAATGATTATGTTGTTATGAATTCATTTGTCAACAAGCAGTTGGTTTGTTGTTTAGTCAGAACGTAGTAAAAAATGTCTCTAGTTTCCCAAAGGCCAAAGTCACGTCAACTGATACTGAGTTTCCTGTCAGGAAGCACAGAAGGAACCAGAAAATAGTCACATGGTCCGGTTTGTTACATAGACACTGTGTTAATCCCCCATAGGAGAAACTCAACCTCCGTGAAGTTGGCCCCCCACCCAACGCAAAATTTCGCAAAAATAGTCTCAATCGTTTGTGCTCCATTTGTGCTGGTTTGTGCTGTAAAAATTTTCGTTTGTGCTGTTTTGGTTTTTTAGATATAAAAGATTTATTTAAAGGTCATTCTCCGGTCACTCAGCCCCCCCACGTGCTGCAAATTTACCACAACTAGTCTCAATCGTTTGTGCTTCGTTTGTGCCGGTTTGTGCTGTAAAAATTTTCGTTTGTGCTGCTTCGGTTTTTAAAATATTAGACATTACATTTTTGGCGATGACGTTTTTCTTAGTACAGTTGAAGTAACAAGGTAAGATCCAAACGGATCCAAATTTAGTTAAGTTACCGATCGACTGTGTGTTTCCAACTTATACCAGACACAGCGGCTCACAAGAAGTGTGAACTGTAACACCAACTCCAAGGTAAATGTTTTTACTTGCTACTGTATATCATTATGTTAATAACAATAGCATGTCATACAATGTCTGCTGTATCTCTGTGCTTATACATACATAAGCTTTGTATGTGTATTATATGCATGTATGTAGACATGCACCTCATGACTCAATGAATTAAGCCAAAATTATTTTACTTGTGAAACTGAATTAAAGTGAACTATCGAACATCCATTAACACAAATAATGGACCTTTAAAAACTTAAACACTTAAAAACACTGACAGGCCATGTCTGTCTTCAAACCAAAACTGCCACACAGAGTAATACACTCCATTGAGCCTGACTTCCAGAAGAGCAGACACAGCTTCTCCAAACAGGAGTAGGAAAACAAGGGTGTGTGACATACAACAAAATACTTGAGATTAAATTTAAACAGTGCAATCAATCCTTTGTGTATAACACTGCATGTGGGCAGATTTTGTTTTTTTCTGACACTCCTGTCACTCCACTTCTCAGGTCATCATACATCTCCCAGCACAAACCAGCACAAACCAGCACAAACGATTGAGACTATTTTTGCGAAATCAATTGCGTTGGGTGGGGGGCCAACTTCACGGAGGTAGAAACTCACTGTTGTGTGCAGTGTGAGAAGGTGGCAGAGGGTGAGATGTGCTAAAATAATCATGTGTGAGCTGAACAAAGCTGAACTCTGACCTGTGAATTTCCATTCGTTTATTAATCAGGGACCATGGACCATTAACCTCATTCACTGGGCCAGACTGGGTCCACATAGGAAGACAGATGGGGGGTTTATAAAACAAATGGTGAAACAGCATGAATCTTGATCTGTTCCTGTATCATCCCTCTAACAGATGAACTCTCTCATCACTTTATCTGAGGGACTCACTCAAGCCTCCCTTTCCAGCACTTACTGAAGGTGCTTGTCCTGTGCAAATGTCTGAGAGGTCTGTTAGTCTGGGCCGTCCTGCTGACCTTTCTTCTATTGATGGCTTGACAAACCTTTTCTCTAATTAACCTCCAGCAGGTTAATTAGAGACTGTCCTTCCCTACACAGCTGGAGGGCTGCTGTTCCATCCAGACTCGGTCCACACTCAGTGGGCTGATCTGCACTGCTGTTTAGTTTCCCCAATCTCATCTTAAAATCTCACTCTTGTATAGTTTTAAAATGATTTTAGAACCTTTAGAACATGTATGTCCTGTGTATGTAAACCAGATCTGGAGTCCAGTTTTCCCACGCAGGTAAATAGCTTTCGAACATGACGTCTCACCTGTAAGAATCAGAACAGTCCTGATTGGTTCGCTCCTTGTTGCTGGTTGTAAGTTTGAAACTGGCTGCTGTTCAGACAAATGTGGTGTGACCGAGCTGTAACTCTTCACCGGCCACAGGAGAAAGGCGACTTCCCGGGGACCTACGTGGAGTTTGTCGGCAGAAAAAGGATTTCCCCGCCCACGCCGAAGCCCCGCCCACCCAGGCCACCGTCTGCAGTGTCAGCGAGGGCAGACTCCGAGTCCGAGGGTGAGTGAGACCGCATTCACACATCTGGATTATGGTTTGCACCAAACTATGGTACAGATTACGTCAGCTCTGTTGCTGAAAAATCTTTTCTTTCTTTAAAATGCTCCTGGGGATTGTATTTAAATGTGTTTCTGTACCTGCAACTCCTCAGGTATTTTGTAAGATGATTGTTGTCGATCCAACTCCGAGTCCCTAACGTTACCCGTAGAGGACTTTGTTACTGAACCAGGAGCACCTGAACTAGCAAAGAAAAAGTCAAAAAATAGGCCAAATTCTCGTTTTAATTTCAGTCTCATTAGCAGTGTGTTCTGTCCATGAGGGTGTTTGGACCCGTCATCAGCTGCTGTTGGGCCAGAAGCCTGAAATATCCTTAGGCCACATCAGCATTGTCATTATGAGCCGATAGCATGACAGCATGATAGCATTAGCACCAGCCTGTCAGAGCTGCCGGCACAGCTGCGCACATTTCTGGTTATTGTTCTAAAATATTGTGTTTTAGTCGTCCGGTTCATGTGATTTAGAAACAACTTTAACACTTTCAGTCTGAAATGACTCACACACGTCAGTTTCCTCAGCAGGAGCTTTATGTACAATAACACACACTCAGGCCCTGAATGGGCAGTCTGCACTCAAACCATGAGGAGAACAACACGTTATAGAAACGCTTCACACACACACACACACACACACACACACACAGCTGGTGTTTGGTCAGGGCTGTGGCTGCTGACTGAACAGATCTCATCTCTATTCTGCTGCCACCGACACAGGATGTGTGTATGTGATTTACTGTGTGGTGTGTGTTGATGTTATCAGCTGTGTGTGTGTGTTGGGGGGGCTGGTAGGCAGCAGCGCCCTGGTTATTACTGTTACGTTTCTGTTTCACCGAGCAGCGGTGCCTCCCTGCTTCCTGCTGCTCACAGCCTTTTAAACTAAAAGTCCTTTCAGCAGTTTGAGCTTCTCGTGTACGGGGCCGTGAAGCTGTTGCTCTCTGGACACGTTTTCTGTAAATGCAGCCATTAATCTGATGTCAGTGTCATGTCTGAGTAACTGACTCGTGTCCGATTAAAGGTGAAAACAGAAGTGAAAACCGACGTCACACTCACAGTGATAATCTGTAAATAACACCCAGCTAAACTCCTCACATGAAGCATTACTGCAGAATTCACTCTGAGCCTGTTACCTGAGAAAAACCCAGGTGCAGAACTCTGAGGAATTAGTGCAGGATCATGTAGTTTTTATTATATATATATATATATATATATATATATATATATATATATGTATTTTTTTTTAATGTTATTGTTTTGTACCTTTTATAAATATCAGTTATTTTTTCAGTATCCTGGAGGTTCCACACTCTGGGACTAATAAATGTCATGTGGCCTGTTAAGGAAAGAGTCTGGATGATGTGCACAGTGGAAAACAATGTAGGGTTCAGTTATCCTCTAAGCTGGTCAGTGTTTTTTTTAGGTTTCTACAAAGTGTAAACACATACAGAATCTCTGTGTTTATATGTTGATTGAAATGCATCTTGGGAGTTGTAGTTAATTTCTTTCCATTGGTGGTCTTGTGCTTTTGGCCTTTTTATAGAGGCAGCAGATATTTTTTTAACACAGTTCATCTTTTGTTCTGATGACTGAACCAGGACACTTTCATTCATTTCTTGTTTTATTCTTCAGGCTTCATGTTGCCAGACCTCCCAGACCAGTTCGGACCCCCGGACACGGCCCCTCCCCTCCTCAGCAGACTGATGGAGGCCATAGAGACCAAAGGTACAAATACAGACATAGCAGCTGTGAGTTTGACCCAAACATGTAAGAGGAACATGTTTCCTGACAAACACCAACCTCAGAATGAGAGTCAGATCCTGTCTTCTGGTGTACACCTGTGCAGGTTGGACAGAACCCTGTCTGCTCCTCATATCTGAAGCTGCCCTTCACACAGCTGCAGACAAAGGACTAATTAGCAGAGGCCACAGAGCTGCCTGTCTAATTTTCATTTCCACATGCAGCCACAGTGGTGGCAGAGTGGAGGTAACCACACCTTAACCCTCTGGGGTCGACGCACGCGCCGGCGCGTTTTGACGCATCATTTCCTGATAAGGCCGAAACAAACTTAAATTGCTCCGTCACTTCTGATCGTACAGATAAAAGAAGTATATCATTCAAATCTGTAAAGGGTCTAGTTTTAGTGGTATACCATCATAATAACAACAAAACTTTGTGCTTTTTTTAAATAAAGAAAGCCGACAGGGTGAGCTCTCGGACTTGTCTGTCTCTGCCATTTCTCTTCACAGACGCGTAAATAAAACAACCAGAATCTCAGCGAATACTTGGCTCATAAAAATAAGAATTATATGGCTAGAAAGCTTTAAATGTTTTCTTTTGAGTGAAACAATTCAAGTCAAAAACAAATCATCACTTTTTATTTAATCCGTATGAACGTAAGGAGAAGTACGTTTTTTCCCGTCTCACCTCATTACAGGTAATGCGGTCCCGCCTTGTACACTGTTCACTGTTCACATGTAAATAATCTCAGGTGAACCAGGTAAATATGTGCACGCCCCCGAGAAATGACACAAAATATCAAACTTTATCATAGAATTTACTCACTTTTTCGGCCCGTTTGGATGATGGCGCGTTACGCACGTGAAGCGGCGCTCCTTACATTCCTCACAGAGACAAATAGTTTAGCTTGTCCTCAGAGTAAAAACACTGATTTTAACTCAAATGAGGATCGTTTGCTCCTCATTGTGTTGTATTGTGCTGCACTAATCCGTCCCATCTACATTGACTGAAAGGCTCATTATGCCTTTGTCTGGACGTTCAGTGCGTCTTTTGTGTTCTCAGGTAAATCACATGACTATTCATCCTCAGACACACCCTCTTGCATATGGCCTTTCTGGACAAAAAGTGTCTTAGAAAATTTAAATCAGTGTATTGTTTTCTGTGAATGTGTGAACAAGATGACATTCACAGCACTCTGAAGTAAACACTTTAGCCTACAACATGCTGGTCTCCAAGGTCTTATGAACCAATGTTCTGTTTGTGTTTTATGGTCTTATTTCAGTGAGTAAAAAATTGTAGTTTTTCACTAGCCATGCATAAACACTTTTTTCTCAAAAACACAATAATGTATAAACTTGAAGCTCACATATTATTGTAGTCAATTTTGTGCTGATTACAGTGTTATCAGACTTTAGACATTAATATGTTTAAAAAACACTGAAAAAAGCACAAATGTCAGGACATGTCAGAATTTGTCCAGGCCCCAAAAACCCCCTCAGACCCCAGAGGGCTAATACCTGCTGGGGTCAGATGTTCTTATCCAGGGTTAAAGCATCTCAAACACCTGATGCCCTCACCACAATATGGCTGAGTAGCCCAATGAAGTTGTACCTGTGTAGTCCAATATTATAAATTTGCCTTAAGGGAATTTATCTGTACAGCATACAGGTCCCAGGACCAGGTCCAGACCAAATCACCAACCCATCTGTAAGCTAAAAACCTCAGCGAATCAAAATGCACCAAGGCAAGTCATGTGAGAACGTAGCCTCTGTGACTAAATACCCTGTAGAGAGAGGTCCCAGGACCAGGCCTAGACCTCAGAGCTCTCTTTGTAAACTGCTGTTATAGCTTTGTGTGGTGTTGCTGCAGGTCTGGACTGTCCCAGTGTGTATCGCAGTGTGAGCGGAGGAGGTCTGGACCCCCGGCAGCTGGCTGACACCGGTGAGGACTGTGTGCTCCTGTCAGACATGATTTTGCACACACAAGTTAAACTACAGCAGGATCTCTTCCTCGCATGAGCCTCTGTCTTTATTTGTCTCGTTATTTCGTTGGAGCTTGTGCGGACAATAAAACAATCCACAGGACAAACTGTATGTGTTAAAAATCTTACGCCCTGAAAAGCAGCTGTGATTGAAATGAGCCCTCAGCAGAATTATATATTATACACATTCATCAATCAGTACAAATACTTTTACTTTGAGTACATTTACCTATCAGGTACTTCTACTTAAGTAGGATTTTAATGG
The DNA here is from genome assembly GCF_900324485.2 of Mastacembelus armatus. NCBI lineage: Eukaryota > Metazoa > Chordata > Actinopteri > Synbranchiformes > Mastacembelidae > Mastacembelus > Mastacembelus armatus. The sequence goes on along the minus strand of NC_046641.1, from coordinate 24,959,033 downwards.
AGTATTTGTACACAGTAAACAGCTGGTTTGAGTGTTGGACAGGAACAAGAGGAAGAACCGTGCAGAGACCTGTGTCCTGGACTGAGGTGTCTTTGTTTCAGACCTGGAGCAGCTGGATCTATCCTCCCTGTGTGACGGGGTGGTCCGGTTCCTGCAGGATCTCCCGGGCCCTGTCCTCCCCTCCTTGCTGATGGGGGACATGATCCATGCAGTGCAAGGTCAGTACCCTTGCTCGTCTGGACCTGATTGGGTCTTACGTGACTTTTGCCTTTGGTGGTTTTGTGCTCACGGTTCTGTCTCCTTGTCCGCAGAGGTCCGAGACCTGGAGGACTGTGCCCAGGTGCTGCGGGAAGTGGCGAGCTCGCCGGCCTGCCCAGCCCAGTACGGCCTGACCCTGCTCAGTGTGGTCCGACACCTGGCCCGGCTGTGTCTGCACGGCTCCAGAAACCAGCTGACCCCCCGAAACCTGTCCGAGATCTTCAGTCCACTGCTGTTCAGACAGACTGCAGGGTCAGTTAGAAACCAGAGAATTTATTATGTGACAGGATACGCTAGATAGAGATTCTTGTTACATCTTCAGTCACATGTCGATGCTGATGGTGTGAGTCATGGCGCAGGAACTGGGAGTTTATTGAAAAAAAAACTGAGTTGTGTAAAAGCTTTTTTTTTTTTTTTTTTCTGCTCCGACTATTTTTGCTCCTCATGACTTTTTCTGAGAAGCTCAGGACAAAACTCCTCGACATGAACCTTTAACCTCCTGAGTCATAGAAACGTTTTATTCTGGTGTCAGCGCCCTTTAATCGGTCTGTAATGTTGTCTTTCTCTCCAGCTGTGAGTCCAGTCAGGATCCTCTGGTTCAGGTCCTGGACGTTCTGATAACCAGTGAGCTCAACATGAACCAGGCTGCACCAGGTAACACACCTGACCCACCTGACTGTGTGTAAGTGTTGCTGGAGCAGACAGGTTTTCCTGTTTGGTCTGTCACTGCCGAGAGGAGTCACGACACGGTACCAACGACATGGACTCGGATCGACAAGTACCTGAGACCTGTTGTCTGTCTTAACTCTGCCTCAGTCACTGTGGGTCCAAACTCCTCGCTCATGGTTTTCACTTCCTCTAACAGCAGCGTCACACCGGGTCACGGTCACGAGTCACAGATGTTGCTCAGTCCACGACGTCCAATGTGACGTTGGTCACGTCTTTCCTGAAGACGAGGGCAGCACCGAACTGTGAGATGAAGAATCATCATGTGATAACAGGGATTTCCTGATGTTATTGATCCATAGCTTCCTGTCTGACTTTTCAAAACCATGTTATTTTGGTCACTAATTTAATCTGGACTTTGAGTTTAATTATTCTCCTGCTGCTTCTGTGGTTCTAAGTGTAAAGTGTAAAAACAGGTCGAGCTTCTATTTGAGTCTTTCAGTTTCAGCTGTTGCTCCTCAGATCAATACCTGCAAATATTAACTACTGATTGGTTTATTGATTAATCAGTGGCTGTGTCAGTCACTCAGTTGCTGTATTGATCAGCTGATGTACTGATCAGTTAGTTGATCAGTCAGTCTGCTGCTGTATTGATCAGCTGGTTTATTGATCAGTCTGTCAGTTGCTGTATTGATCAGCTGATGTACTGATCAGTTAGTTGATCAGTCAGTCTGCTGCTGTATTGATCAGCTGGTTTATTGATCAGTCTGTCAGTTGCTGTATTGATCAGCTGATGTACTGATCAGTTAGTTGATCAGTCAGTCAGTTGCTGTATTGATCAGCTGATGTACTGATCAGTTAGTTGATCAGTCAGTCAGTTGCTGTATTGATCAGCTGATGTACTGATCAGTTAGTTGATCAGTCAGTCAGTTGCTGTATTGATCAGCTGATGTACTGATCAGTTAGTTGATCAGTCTGTCAGTTGCTGTATTGATCAGCTGATGTACTGATCAGTTAGTTGATCAGTCAGTCAGTTGCTGTATTGATCAGCTGGTTTATTGATAATTGCTCAGCCGGATCGGCAGCTGAGCGATGACATCATCCAGGCCCAGAGTGGAAGATGCAGCAGAGGAGAGAAGGGAGGGGAGGGGGGCGTTGCCTCGGTGATATCACTGCCATCGCAGGATTGGCTGGGGGCATCGGTGATGTCACACATCTCCAAGCTGCTCTCCTGAGCTTTGAACTGAGGCTGAGCGAGGGAGAGGGAGGCAGGCGCAGAGAAAGTTGCGTCGTTTGAAATCTGTAGGAACTGGAGACGACTGCAGAAACTGGATCAATGCGATTTTCAGGTTGTTGGATTCTCTGTAGACGAGTGTGAGCAGAGGTGGGAATGTGAAAAGCTCAGTCTGCAGGTGCAGGAGGAGAGATATAAAATCAGTCATCGGTGCATTGGAGTTGATCTTGGAAACTAGAGGAACAGGCAGAGGCAGAAAATAGAGCTCAGTAAGGAGGAAACTATAACCTGTGCAGTTTCCTTTTGCAATGACGTCAGTTTTTTCGAGGCAGGATGGCAGCGCTCGGCTGTGGGCAGGAGCTGATGAGCTCCAGAAAAGAAGCATCGTGTTTGGTTTCACCTCTGAAGCGTCGTGGAGGTGGATGACCGTTTAGAGGCTGGCATGGAGCGAGAGGAGGGAGGGCGGGCCGAAGCTGAGCCAGGGAGAGGACGGGAGAAGATCCTCTGCTACATTAATATGCAGAGTCCAGGTAGGAGGCCAGACCTGGAGCTGGTAGAGCGGACCGACACCTGGCACTGATAACATGGCCGGCTGCTAATTTTCCCTGAGCCGTTGTGTAACATGGTGCTCTTATTAGATTTTTCTTCACTCCGTCGTGGTTTTAAACCTTAAACTCACGTTGAGATCTTGGTGTGTTAAGCTGAAGATGAAGGTAAATGTTTGCAGAGCAGGGTGTTATGGGTCAGTCAGTCCCAGAGGAGCCGATGCTCATTCCTCCCAAATCTGAGCAACACGTTATGCTGCTCTGTTCATTCAGCTCCTACCAGGGAGATATTTTCTTTCATTTCAGCATCGCATTCCCACGACTGATTTTACAACAGAGGGGACCAGATTCCTCTTTGTGGCCTTAAAGTCTGCTCTCCTGGGATGTTGACAAATCGGAATTAGTTTGTTTACACAGTCACTGAGGTGAAACTGGTTCCTGTAAAACAGACACACAGCAACATGTCTGAGACTAACACCAATGAACGTGGTGTCCTCAGCTCTAACACCCATGTCACCTTCAACAACTCTATTTTATTGAGACCACACGTGAGGCGGTTTGCTGCAGTGACGAATGAGGAAACTCTATTGTCCGTATTGGTGTGTTTTGGAATCGGTTTTAACAAGGTCACGGTTAGAAACACAACTTCCAGTAAGGACAGTTCACAGTGAGCCTTCGTCACGGTGAGGGTATTCACATACAGTCACACCCCAGCTTACGTCAGGAACTGGTTCCATAAGTCAATTTGATGTACCCCTACCTAACAAGACCTGACAGTGGTGCACACAGTATTTTCAATTTTTTTTTCTTATTCTAAACTGTGTTTTAGCATCACTACATTTTTGTCAGTTCCTCTTACATCCTGAACTGTGATTTGCACAGGGTATGGCTGAGCATGACAGAGCTGAGAACAGCTTTTTTTTTTTTTTTTTTTTTTACCTGGTTAATAGGTAAACCAGGCAAACCTCCAGAGAGATGGTGTGGAGAAATAACTTTCACTGTCTGTTTCAGCTTTGCCTCCTAAACCGGTCAAGTCGTCGGCTCCAGCAGCTTCCAGCAGCTTCAACAACAGCATGGCTCTGCAGGACGCCGAGTGGTACTGGGGAGACATTTCCAGGTGACACACACAGACCACGTCTGGTCGTGCTTCATGTATTTGTTTAAACATAGAGTATAACTGCTATAGTCTATACGTGTATACAGTTTAAACAGATGGAACCTTTGTGTCTTCTGCTGTTGAAGACTCGCTGCAGCATATTGGTTTATTTTATATATTGTACAGTGCATGAGCCTGTTTATAGCACTGCCCGTCAACAGGTGGGCCATGGAATACACACTAAACAGTACAAGACACAAACAAAACCCAGTTTACAAAGGCTGGTGTACTACAGTCACAGTCCAGTTTAGGTAGCGTGGGTGAAGAACTGATGATTTTACAGTGTGTGTGTGTCTTTATGCGTGTGTGTGTGTGTGTGTGTGTGTGTGTGTGTGTGTGTGTGTAGAGAGGAGGTGAACGAAAAGCTGAGAGACACAGCTGATGGTACTTTCCTGGTCCGAGACGCCTCCACTAAGATGCACGGAGATTACACCCTGACTCTGAGGTAAACCGCTCGTGTCAGATCCTCACCTACATGTTCTCACCGTGGTTTCAGGTCTGAACACAAACTGAGTTACAGCAGTCCGATGCGTCTTCCTCCTCTGATCCGTCAAGCTCCACTGCTGTCCACAAGCTGTTCAGGGGAAGGGCTGAAAACAAGCATACATATAGCAAATCTATTCATTTAGTGACGGTAACATCATTTCTGCTGCACGTGTTTTCAGGGTCTCTAAACCAGTGGTTGAGCTGAACTTAAGACCAGCCAGGGAGCTTTGATTTGGTTATTAAACATTTTAGTCTGAGTTCTGTTTGAGATCTTTGAGAGCAGAAATATACTTTTCATCGCAAAGGAAAACTTTCCTGTTGTTCAGCAACAGGTTCAATGTTTTGTCCAGGCTGTGGTTTAAAGGCTGTGTTTTCTATGACCACCTGCAGGAAAGGAGGCAACAACAAACTGATCAAGATCTTCCATCGGGAAGGGAAGTACGGCTTCTCCGACCCTTTGACCTTCAGCTCGGTGGTGGAGCTGATCAACCACTATCGCCATGAGTCTCTGGCCCAGTACAACCCCAAACTGGACGTCAAGCTGCTCTACCCGGTCTCCAAACACCAACAGGTCTGTTACGCTGCTACCTGCTGCTTCTGGCTCCCAGAATGCCGCTTTGTCTGACCGCACAACTGTTATATTGTTGTCCAGGACCAGGTGGTGAAGGAGGACAGTATCGAAGCTGTGGGGAAGAAGCTGCACGAGTATCACCTGCAGTACCAGGAGAAGAACCGAGAGTACGACAGACTGTACGAAGAGCACACCAGAACCTCACAGGTACGCCACGGTGCACTGGAGTCAGACACAGCATGGGACTGTGTGTTCTCTGGGTCATTTCACTTCATATTTCCTCACATAAAACTGAGGGGACATTTACCTGAAGTAAATAAATATTATATGAATTATTGTATAATAAAATCATGTCAAAATCACTTTGAGTCTGAAAAAACAGCATCTGGAAATCGACTGAGGCTGCTCTGCAGCGTTAACAGGCCTAAAGCAGCCGTGAGCTCTGAGGATTTTCAGGCCACAAGGTGGCGCCTCCATCTCTCCACCGATCACAGCAGCATGCTGGGAAATGTATCACAGAGGCAGGAGGCAGTTGTAACAAAGACTTTTACTTTAATGACTCTTTATTGGCGGATCAAATTGTGATCAAAGATACATTTTCCAAGTCGTTGCTGTCACAGCTTGTGATACCGTCTGTGTGCTGATTATTTATCATATTCAATTCAGTTTATTTGTATAGCGCCAAATCACAATACAAATCATCTCAAGGCACTTTACAAAACAAAAAACCCAACAAATCCCTTATGAGCAGCACCTGGCGACAGTGGAGAGGTGTCTTTTAGCATCAGTTATCAAGAGACCAGCTAATACATTTTAACCAATTGTATATCCTGACGTCTGTTTTCACTTTCTCTCCTCATCCCTCAACTCATCCCGTTTGTTTCCTCTTCTCCATCTTTCTTCATCGTCCTCTGTCATCACCTGCTCTTTCTCCTCCTCCTCTTCATCCCTGCAGGAGATCCAGATGAAGCGAACGGCCATCGAGGCGTTCAACGAGACCATAAAGATCTTCGAGGAGCAGTGTCAGACCCAGGAGCGCTTCAGTAAAGAGTACATCGAGAAGTTTCGCCGAGAGGGCAATGACAAGGAGATCCAGAGGTAGGCTGTTACCATGGCTACGGGCACTTCTACACACAGCACATATATTAAACAGAGGAGGCCTGGTTGCCATGGCACCAGAGCCTGCAGGATGAAACCACCTGCTGCTAAATGTAGTTGGAAAGGAACAACTACGTTACAGGGTGCAGCAAAAACCTGATGTCATTCATTTCAGTGGGGGTTAAAAGGCTGTTGCTCCTTCCTGTTTACAGTGGAAAGTTTCAGCTCTTGGACCTGGACCTGTCAGAATCTGTGCGTTAATGAGACCAAATCACATCCAGACAGTAACAGCAGCAATGAATGTGGCAAATATGTTTTTAAAAATACCATCAACAGAAAACTTCATGAAATTCATCATTAAATTAAAGCACTTCCTCTGCAGCAGAGGCCAAACAGAATCAGAGCGAACAAAACTGACTCCAGAGCAGACCAGACTCATGGATGATCTGGGTCTGGTGTTAGTGACAGACTTTAAAGCAAGAGAAGCACCTAAACATCCGGTCATGTGATTAATCTTTCCTGTTCACAGTGACCAGAACACACATGTGCAGAACCGTTTTTACTGTTTTAAAGTCCAAAACGCTGGTAAATGAAAATCCTTTGGTTTTCTCCTTGTTGAAGGATCATGGAGAACTACGACAAGCTGAAGTCTCGGATCAGTGAGATCGTGGACAGCAAGCGTCACCTGGAGGTGGATCTGAAGAAACAGGCCGCCGACTACAGAGAGATCGACAAGAAGATGAACAGCATCAAACCAGACCTGATCCAGCTCCGCAAGACCAGGGACCAGTACCTCATGTACGTCACACCCAGACACACACAGGCCAGATTCAATCTGATCGTTCACCAGCTTCTTATAACAACTTGTGCGTGTCTGTCTGTCTGTGTGTGTTTCTCAGGTGGCTGACCCAGAAGGGGGTCCGTCAGAGGAAACTGAACGAGTGGCTCGGTCTGAAGAACGAGACCACAGAGGAGTGAGTCTGAATAAAACTTTACTTAAAGTTAGAAAACTCTTCTCTCTGTTGACACACAGGAAACACACTGTGACTACAGAGGCTGCGTCCACATCCCAGAATTTACCGTCCTGCTGTTCCCATCAGACCTGCTGTTTGATCCATGTCTGTCAGGGACATGGACCAGGTGTGAACCCCCTGAGCTCCTAAACTGCCCCCATGCACAGACTGAACTGACATGTGAAGAACAACAACATCATTTGTGCCCAGTTTCCTCCAAAGCTGCTGGGTTGCCATATGTTCCTTCCAGTTTGCCTCCATCAGAAGCTTCTCCATAAATGTCCAACCAATGTGAAGCGTCCTGGTCTCTCCACTGCCCCCCCTCCTCCATGTTGATGTTTCCCACACTGAACGATGACGACAGGCGACATGTGCAGAGGAGGGAGACGTTAAAACGACCACATGGATTCTGGTCTGACCGTCCTGACGGAGCTCGCACACTCACACATCGGACAGGAATCAGATCTAGGACCACATATGCAGGTGGACCAGATCTGATCTGAGACCAGCTGGTTTGGTCTGTTTGGAACATCAGGTCTGAGGAGGATCAGCTGGGATGTGGATGCACTATGTTTTTTTTTTTTTTTGTTTGTTTGTTTTTTTTGCCTTTAGTGTTTCTGTTTGACAGCTGCTGTGACTCTGTTCAACATGTGGTCTCTGTGTCCTCCCTCAGTGAGTACAGCATGGTGGAGGATGAGGAGGACCTTCCTCACCACGACGAGCGTCTGTGGCGTCTAGGAAACATCAACCGCAGTCAGGCCGAGTCTCTGCTCCGTGGGAAGAGAGATGGGACCTTCCTGGTCCGGGACAGCAGCAAACCCGGCTGCTACGCCTGCTCCGTGGTGTACGTCTCACCGCTTTACCTGTTTCCCTGCTCACCTGTCTCTGTTTTCATGTTTTGTCCAGTTTGACTGAATTCAGGAGCCGATGAAAATGTCTGTTTGCTGCTGCTTGTACATTCACTTGTTCTTCATGATCCTGTGCTCTGTGTTTCTCTCAGGGTGGACGGAGAGGTGAAGCACTGTGTCATCAACAAGACGAGCACCGGTTACGGTTTTGCGGAGCCCTACAACCTGTATGGCTCTCTGAAGGAGCTGGTTCTGCACTACCAGCACACCTCGCTGGTCCAACACAACGACTCGCTCAACGTCACGCTGGCCTTCCCCGTCTACAGCCAGCAGAGGCGGTGACCTGCCCGCTCCCTCACGGTAGCAGAACCGAGCCAGTCAGTCCAAAATGTTTCGCCAAACTCCAGGGAAAAAAGTCACCACGTCCTGTCTTTCTCCACAGGGAGCATCAGTCCCCGAATGAACAGTGTCCCTGACCCATCTGCACCTTCTCTAACCTTTATAGAAACACTCATGTCTCCAATACGGCGACTCCGACATTCAGAGGCGTCACCTCCGTGACACTACGTGCAGCGAACTTTCTCCTTTTCCTTTTCCTTCTCTGCTCCAGCAGTTGGTTTTGTGGTTCCATCGTTTTGAGACCAGATTTGTTTGTTTACGATGACGCAGCTTAAAAAAAAAAAAAAAAAAAAAAAACTAGTGCAGTGAGTCGACTCAAATCTGACTCCAACCATCATTTGGTGCCGAACATCAACACCATCTCCTGTTCTCGGACAGAGAAACGCTTCAGGTCGTGATCACATGGGAACTTGTTCCTGTTTGTTTTTTCTGACAGATTTGAGAGTCACTACAGCAGAAACTCCCAAAGACTTTCTGAGGATTTCCTGAATTTCTTCTCATTTAAAGTAACATGATGAGTTTATCACTAACATACATGTTCATGTAGATCTGAAGATGAGCTGCAGATACCAACATCTGATCTCTGCACTGAAACAAATGATCAGTGTTCAGACCCAGAGTCAGAGACCAGAACTGCTGTGCTGCTTTCAGTCTGATTTTTAATCCCGTTTCCTCTGGAGCTTTGTCTGATGAGGTTCTCGGTTCACATTTGAGGTTTGATGTGCAGATCTTCTTCTTCATCATGCAGGCTTTAACAGATCTGTTCCTGCTGCGTCTCCACCTTCTTCCTTTCTCTGAAGCTTTGATGACTAGATGCTGACCAGTCCTGACAGCTTCTCAGTCCTCACTTTACAAAGATGGCCAGAGTCTGTCCTGGTGCCTCGTGATGGTTATTTTCATCTTCTGAAGAAAGTGCAGAAGTCTGTCTGTGGAGCAGTGTCAGGGTCCAGTGCTGGAGCTGGAACGGGATGGTTTCATTTGGTACCAGCTGGGTTTAGTTGCTGTTGTGGTTCAAAAGACGGGAGACGGTTTAGGTTTGTTCAGGAACGTGTCCCATGTGATCACGACCTCTGTCCAGCATGTTCCTGTGTGATTCCCCAGTTTGTCTGTGGAGAAACGACTGAACTGTCAGAGCTGGTCTGCTTTAAAAGGACGGACTCTTCCTTTAATCCGGACACACTGGACCGGACTCTGGAACTACAGCTCTGGACTGATAATGATGATGATGATGTCGGATACAAAATGGAGGACAGTCCACAGAGAGACTTCCTTGGAAACACTGTGACTGTTTAAATGGCAGTGAATCAAACAAGCTGCGTTTCATGTCAGGGTCAGGCTGCTGTTTCTCAGCTCGCCTCAGAGTGCTTTGGGTTTTTGTAGTGTGGACGATTCTTCTCTTTCAGAACAGACCAGAGATCTAAAGAACATCAGGAGGCCTGAGAACCTGAGCTCAGTTTTATGGACACACACTGAGCTTCACTGATGGAACATGATGAAACTGACTCCTGCTGATTTGATCTTTAATCTTCCTGAGAAACCAGGTACAGGAGCTGAAAGTGTCACTCACCTGAGAACGTCCTCAGCTCTGAAGTTTCTTCATGTTTCAGTCCGTTTGGGAATGAGAGCAGGTTCTAGACAGTTTGGAAAAGTCCTGATTTTCAGGTTTATGTTTTTTCCTTTTTGAGTATTGTCTGTAGCAGCTGGTAGATTCTGTGATGCAGAAACACTTTTAATTTGAAGCAAACTGCTGAACACACAGAAACAAGAAGTCAGCCAAGGCTCATTGTTTAAAAGACTGTTGAATAGAACCGACGGCCTTTCTCCTGAAATCATCAAACATCTTTTCTCCTCTTGTTTAATCATCCTCAGAATCAGATGAATGTCCCTCCAGACTTTCCTTCAGTTCTTCCCACTGTTCGTTCATTTCTTATTAAAGCTTAGAGTCACAGCGATGTGACATATTACAGCCTCAGTTTGTCACATCACAAGCCAAGATGTTCTTTGGTCTTCAGGATGTTCAGAGATCTCGTCCTTACAGGCTGAAAACAAAAGAGATTTTTTAAGTCTGAAGACGCAGCGTGGTGGTCACTGTGTTCTTTCTGAAATGTTTGATTAGTTTCAGCAGCATTTAGGTTTGATCAATAAAGTTTTAACGATGCAGCGTCTGTGGTCCATAAATATTTCCTTCCAAGCAGTGTCCTCTCATTTTGGCTGGAAGTGCCCTGGAGTTTTAAGACCATCGTCGCCCTCAGGAGCCGATGTCGCTGCTGTCAGATGATGGGAGTCCCCCTAAGGTCCATCCTGGGACGTCCCTCATGGACTGAGCCTGTGATCTTTCCAAAGCCAATGTCAGAAACAGTTTCTCTGTATTTTGTAAGTGCATAAGTAAATACCCGACTTTCCCTTTGGGAGTTAATGGTTTATCTCGTCACAGTAAATGAAAACTAGGATCTGCATAGAGACAAATAAGAAAGTGATTATTTTTGGGTTGTGTGCATTGACTAGAAGTTAGTGGTGTTTTAGTGGGTTGTGTGAAAAGTCTTATGGACAGTTGAGTCGTTTCTTGTTTCACATTTAGCAGGGACCCCAAACATCCAGGCTTCCTTCCAACCTTAAGGGAACCACAAAGGACCAGTAATGGATTTAAGGACAAGGCTCAGTGTAGAATATTTCATCCCACACCTGCTGATCATTTTGCTCACTGTATTTCTTACAGGTTGGTAGAAACAGAAAAGCTTGTGGGTCTGGTGGGTCTGGTGGGTGGACCAACACCCTGACCTGTGATGTTCTGAACTCTTCATGTATGTGAATGTGGAGGCCAAGAAGTAGTGATGGATCATGAGCATCATTAAACTCAGTCCTTCAGTCTTTAATATGTGTGAGATGAGACCATGGGTTTAACACTATGTAGATTATTATTAAACATTATTATTAGACATTATTTACTGACAGCGTTCTGTGGCTCCATGTTCTCTTCCTAACTCAGAGAAAGGGGGTCAGGTCAGCGACGTTCCACCTGAAAACATCCGAGCCTGTCCTGATGTTGCATCTCTGGCAAGTGAAAATAATGTTTGGTGGTTTATGTTTCCATGTCAGTTTTGTTGGAAGCCATATTTATTTTCCCTGTTTATTATTGGAGGTGTCTAATGTGCTGCTGGTTTGATTCCTGCCGCCTTACAAAGACCCACAGGGGGACCAAGGGTCGCTGTTGTTGGATTCACAGTAGAATTCTTGTCCTGTGGTTTAAACATAAGTACGTTTGAGAAAGATCAGGTCTGTATGTTCTTTGTGTGTCTAATAGCAAGAAGAGATGAATCAATAAATGTTTATTGATGAATATTGATCTCAGGCGAGATGCTGATCACGCTGTCGGATCATTGGTGTCTGAGTAAAAGTCTCCCTGAAGCTCAAACTGCACAGCTTTTAGATCAAAGCTTTGTCGTTTTCCTCTTCCTGTGACTGTGACTGTTATTTTTCCCAGCCAGAGAAAACTGTTCTTTAAAATAAACACACAAATAAATGGAAGCATTTTATTAGCAAGAATTGATTATTGGTTATTGATTAATGATTCAGATGATTCAGACGTTGAAATGATGAAAACATTTGATCACAACAGCCTTAAATGAGTTAAATGAGTACGATGGAAATATCAGATACATTTTAAAGGAAAACATATAGAAGTTTATCAGCTTGTAATAAATGAAGTGATTGATGCAGTAATACATGAAGCCACTTTCCCTCCTCTAGCTGGACATAGATAAGTCTATAGCCTGATTACTTAGACAAGGACTAATTTTACTGCCGACATCAGCACCAACTACTGTCAGGTCGACCTCTGCAGTAAAATCTTTGTCCTTTTGTTGTGGTGTCCGTCTATGTGATTTTCTACCTGGTTGTGATATGACAACAAAGTGGAAAAGGACAAGACTGATGCAGGTAACCCAACTTATGACAGAGGACCAGAACCCTTCCTCCCATCTTAGCTCACACATTTGCAGCAGCCCGTCCACTGACACCTGTTTCCCTCTAAAAACCACCTTTAAATGTCCACACTCATGTGCGTCACCAGTCCAGCCTCTCAGTACAATGTTTACAGTACTTTGTCTGAGTCCAAAGAATGTCAGCAAAACTGCATCAGGTCTATGGTGGCAGTCAAATATCGGCGCTGCCTGTGAACTGAAGTACAAAACATCTGTGGCGTTGTCCTTGGCACAGTTATCAATGGTCACTGAGTTGTTGTGGAAAGCCAACATGTAAATGTCATGTCCATCACCCCCAACCAGATAATCCCCCCCAGTGGACACCAACACGTCGTTGCCGTCTGAGCCTTGCAGGAGAGAACTTTCATACCCAGACACCAGGATATCAGAGTAGATGGTGCCAATAACGGTCTCCACATCCTTCAACACGTCCCCCTCAGCATCAGCATAACGGCCTTGTCCCGTCAGCAGGTTCACGTAAACCCCTTTACCCTTGTCATGATCACCCCGGTACAGAACGGTGTCCCTGCCAGGGCCTCCATCCACTAGATCTGCCCCTGGTCCAGGAATGAAGACGTCACTGCCAGAGTTTCCCATCATCGTGTCATTTCCATCCTCGCCATAAAGGGTGTCGTCTCCAATGCCACCAATCAGGATGTCCGCTCCACTTCCTCCAATCAGTGTATCGGCTCCTTCGCCTCCTTCCAAGGCGTCATCCTTCTCCCCACCAATTAGAGCGTTATCTTGATCATTTCCTAGTATATTGTTGGACTGGGACTGACAGCCTTGGACTGTGTGGACCTTTGACAGATTTCTCTGAGAGCTGAGGTCCATACGGCAGTCAACCTGTGGTTGTTTCAGAATCACTTTAAAAGCTTCGATCTGAAAGAAAGGAGCATTTCCAGTGGAGTTTAGTGAGTTCAGTTTGAACAGGACTCCGTCAGAGCTCTGGAATTCCAGGTGCTGATGTTGGTAACTTCTCTTGTAGTTTAGCAGACTGAGCTTGAATTGTTCCCCTTTTGACGTGATGGTCACTTCTACATCTGCTGTTGACGGTGAGTCCAGTGTGACTTTGCCTCCATCGATGAAATCCATGTCAACCAACAGTGTGTCAGTGTTCAGATCTTCTGCAAAGTTGTCGATTATTGTGTTGTTCCCATATCCAGGTTTGATTATGTAGGTGTCTTTCCCTTCACCTCCAAACATCAGGGCGCCCTCAGTGTACGGATCAAGCAAATTGTCCTTGCTGTTACCAACCATGATGTCAAAACCAGAGGAGCCATACATTTCTTTCACCGTGTCAGCTTCACTCATCTCCATCACTTTGCCTCGGAGGCCACACAAACGTCTTTCGTCTGAATTCTTGTTCCTGTACACGTAGCACCTGAACAGTCCATTATTAATTGATGGTTGAGAAAGTGGTTCTGGTTCCTGGTTCCTATAATCCACAGTTATTGGGAATATTAAATGCTCAGTACAGCTGTTGGGGCTGGACATCAGTCCAGCTGTTATTCCATCACTGGTCTTGATCTGTAGGTGCTGATAATTCTTTGAAACAAACCAGTTCTCTAAAATAATATTTCTTCTGCCATTTACAAAAATGATGATGTTCTGTCGTTCGCACGTCGATGTTATTTGCTGATATGGTCCTCTCAGGAAGAGGAGGTCCACGACCTGATCTGGTGATTGATTGTTGATGGTTTTTACTCCTTGGCCTGGTGTGATAACGTACCAGTCCTCTCCTCCTCTACCCTGGATGAAATCATCTCCTCCTCCTGGGATAAAAACATTGTGTCCTTTGTTTCCTCTGATGACATCACTGAAGTTTGACCCTCTGACCTCCGTCAGACTCTCTAAAGCCTGGTCCTCCTGAAGGTCCACCACCAGAGCAGACGTAGACTTGCTGTAGTCAATGCTTTGACTTCTAATGCACTTGGTGAACAGGCTTTCTCTGTGCCGGCAGTCGGCCTTGTTGTCTGAGACAGTGAAAGTGATCAGATCCTTCGTGACAATAAACAGGTGTCTGTCTGCTGGGGATCTGAACCAGTTCACTAAAATCACCATGAACCTTCTATGGTTATGGAAAATGTACAGAATAACATCTTCATCTACTAAGTCAACTTGAAAACTGTGAAGATTTGCTTCTATTATGGCCAGATCTGTCAGATTGTCTGTGGAATAATTGTCAATCATCACCACAGAATCACGTCTGTCTTTTACCATGTACATGTCTTCTCCTTCACCCCCAGTCAAACGATCCTGACCTCCTGCTCCGTCTATCAGATTGTTCTCTTTATTCCCAATGAGCACATCATCATACTCAGAGCCAAAGATGGTTGTAACTGTGTGTAAAAGTGGCTCAGATGTGTCCACATTTTGACCCTGTTTCATAAAATTCTTGTTAACTCCTCTGGCCACCAGCTGAACTGAAGAAACCACAGTGGAGGAAATCTCAAAGAAGACTCCGTCTCCTGACACCATGTTCATATGACGATACACTTCACTCAGAAACCAGTTCCATATGGTCACAGTATGAGTGTCTCCATACATTAACACAACATCGTCCCCAGATTTAGACACAGAAATGTGACTGTAGTCGACACTGAAATGAAGCGTGTCCTGTGCTTTGGAAGGATCGTAATTGTTGATGACTGTTTTCCCTCCATTTTCAGGGATGAAGTATGAGTCTTGTCCACCAGAGCCTTCAACATAACTTCTCTGTGGACCGAGGAAGAACATGTCATTACCGGGTTCACCATAAAGCCTGTAATAGTAACTTAACATGAATTCCATCATGTGTTTTTCCTCTGCTTTCTGAACTGCAATGAAACGATTAGAGTTTCTGTTGCCCCTGTAAGACCCGTATCTTGAATTGGAGTCAGCTTTATACCCTGAAACCACCTGCACAGACCCAACTGGTATGTAAAAAACTGTTGTTATTTTTCTGGTTGTATATTCTAACTGATGGGACTCTCCCAGGCCCAGAATTATATCATTGCTTCCCTGTGTGTCAATGTGCCAACACTTCCTCCCAGAACTTCCATCAGCAGATACAAAATTCTCCATGCAGAACCAAGACGGACCCTCGTCAGCGAGACAGAAATCAATGTCTCCTCCATTCCAGGAAGAGGAACCGCTAGTGAAATCAATGACACTTGTTCCATCCTGCTGCTTTGTGACTTTGTAATATTTGTGATAATCAGATATCTGTTCAATAAGTTTGCGGCCCTGCTCAATTTCCTCATAAGGGTAGTAATAAAAAAAACTTAGAACATTAATTTCAAAATGCAAAAGCCCCTTATCAAGGCCAACAAAACCAGCTGCCAGTTTATCCAGAACTCCAGCGTCCTTTGGGAGCCTGTTTAGTTCTTCTTGGATACCCATATAAACATCATCAATGAGCAGACGGACTACTGACAGAGCCAGGTTTACAGGTGCTATAAATGGTGCTAGTTCAGGCTGAACAATTTCAATAACATCCAAAACAAGCATGAGACCATCTAAGGAAGCATCGATGTATCCCAGTGTGTCATGTCTTTTCAAATCATCTATAATATTGTATATCCCAAATCCAATCCCGACTATTGGTATAACCACCATAGTCCTCTTCATTGCAGGGCTTCTCATGACTGAAGCTGCAGCTCTGGCGAGTCTCGTCTCTGAGGACAGGGCTTGTTTTGCAACAGCAGCTGTTGTCATAGCTGTCACTCCATGAGCTGTTTGCAAAGTCCCCATCACACCATGTTCGATGTCCCCCTGTTCAAAGGCATGAACAATTCCTTTCAGTCCCAGCATGAGGCCTACGGCCCCCACTGCAGTCCCAGTGTGCTCTAAGTATTTATTATGTGGATGGGAGGAGACTGGACTGTGATGCTCCATGTCGTGAACTGCTGTCTCAATGTTCTGCAGCATCTTTTGGTTGTAGCGTTGACTCTCTGGAGATAAATCAACTCTTGCTTCAACAGCTTTAGAATCAGCAGCATCAGAAACAAGATGATAGATGAACTGTCCGTTTTCTATCCTGGCACTTCCCTCCTTCAGGTGCAGATTGACACCGTACTTTTCTTTCAGCTGACCATGGATCTGTTCTGCAAACGATGCCGACGTCCTGGAGAAATAAGATTCAAGTTTGAAAGTTCTCTCCCACGCTGAGGCTGAAGTCAAGTCCTTCATTGTTACATGGCCATCATCAAAGCCTCCTAATGTCCCTGAGGTTGAAGGGATTTCTTTGCCTTCAGATGTTGTTAAAGGAAGTTGTTCAGTTTTTTTTTTAAAAGTGCTGTAACTGTTTAAGAATTTATTTTCTTTTGTGTTGCCTCCAAATATCTTGTATCGTTGTGCCATCTCAGCCATCTGATCTGGCACATTATTGGTAAAACTTTGCTTCCACTTTTTGAACATGTCATATTCCCATTTTCCAACAGTGCTAAGGGCACTCATTAATTCTTCAGGAGTCCTTCTATATTCAGGATTTTTGTTTCGCAATTTGCTTGAACCTTCATGTGTTGCTGAGCCAGTGAATCCACGACGGCTTGTGTCAGTCCAACTGCCTCCTCTGGCCATTGGATGCTCTTCAAAAAAGAATTTCAGTCCTTTCTCTCTGATATTCTTGTCTTTACTTTTGACCATATCCAGGCCCATAAGAATCAGGGGGAGTGTCCTGAAGTTTCTGGCAGATTCAGATATAACTGATGCAGTGAGATATGTGGTGAACCAGGCCTCTTTGGATGGGGAACTGTTGGGAATTTGTGTGTGCTCTTCATGAAAAATATCTCTAACATATTTAACGTAGTTTTCTCGCTCATTAGATGGTATGTGTTCTCGCATGTCTGGGTATTTTTCCTTGCCAAACTGGTCTTTAATGGCCTTTTTAACTTCATCTTGTTTAGCTGGATTTTCTCTTTCATTGTTGTCCAGCCTTTTTCCTACTAAATACACATACAGATTATCAGGATTAACAGCATAAATCCAGTCATTGACCATCAGGTATGTGGGATTCTGTTCTCCAGTCTTTGCGTAGTGACGAATAACATTTGTGATGTCTTCTCCTGACTTAATCTCATAACACTTGGGAAGAATGTCCTTTATGGTTTTATCAGGTATCCAACTCAATTCAGGATTTTTTTCTATCACATAGTGTTCTTCTTTTATTCGATTTGGGTCAAGTTGGATTTTTTCAGGCGCTGGTCGGTCTGGCTGAAAGATTCCCCAAGTCAGCGCCTCGAGTTCATTATAAGCATGTTCTACTGCCTCTATGTTCTTTTGATCAATTTCCTTAAAAATATCTGGGTTAACAAATCTCCTTGGCTCATCTGGCCAACCGTATGTGTTGCTCTTAACATGTTTGTCTTTACCATGTTTCTTTTTACCACTATATCCCATTAGAAAATTTCTTTCATTGGTAAATACCGCCTCTCCTTTACTGCCCTGCTCCTTCCTGATAATCACATCTCCGTTCCTATCAACGGTCGCCACCACTTTCTTGCTGTCATCTTTGTGTCTCCATTGCAGACCGTCTGGGGAGATTTCCTGGGTGATTTTCTGTCCTGAGTGTGTGACCTGAACCAAAGTGTCCCTCAGGTGCAGCTCGGTCTCGATGTGGGCGCTGTCATGGAGCTTTCTTGTCAGAGTTTTGACGAACACGTCGTCTGATCCGACCACACAGGCCACAACACTTGTTGTTTTGATTTTATTGTCGTACCTGGAGGTTTGTTGAATGATCGTGGCCACGTCTTCAGCTCTGTATCCTGACAGTCTCATCTCTCCTGAGCTGTCTCTGGCACCATGACCTACCAGCACCAGTCTGCTGTCCTCTGACAGAGGGACTGAGTCCCCGTGGATCAGTTTTGGACTGTGGTTCTCATCAAGAATATAGACGGCACTAGTGGACCGGTGCTTTTCATAAAGAGAAGCAGCAGCTTTTCTGACCACAGGGTCATTCTCCATAATGAGGATGTGCTGGTGGTCGTACTGTGTGGTGTGATCAACTGGTCTTTGTGGAATTCTGTAGCTGGAAACAGCATCAGGTTGATCCATGACCTGATAAATCAGGTGATTCTCCTGGAGTGTTTCTAAGACTGCTTTGGAGCCACGGTCTATAAGAGCCTGAATGAAGTTATGCTGGAAGTCTGTGGTTGTTCTTCCATCAAGGGAAAACACTGGTGGTACTTCCAGTGCTGAATTCAGCATGAGCTCTGCAAGTGCTGGTCCAGAGAGGCCAGACACAGTTTGTCCGTCGTCTGAAACAGTCCCGAATATTTTCACTACAGTGTAGTGGTCTGTTTCTGGTACACAGGACTCATTGTACAGGCATTCTTTGCTCACTATGACTGAGTAATGAGGGTCCAAGCTGTATTCCTGTTGGACTCGGTCACTTGTTGACTTTTCTCTGTCCGTGATGACCAGAAGTTTTTGACTGTAGCTGTGAGAGATCTCTGCAGCGCTGAGCAGCCAGTCGTCAGTCTTCTGTTCATCAATAGCTGCCAGGAACTTGTCCAAATCCTGCAGGAACAGCACGTGGAAGACAGCAGGTCAGCAGCTTCAGACTAAACTACACATAATGATGATAGAAATTCTTGTTATACGCAGGTGAGATGATGTGGATGTGGATTTTCTAATTATTATTATTCTTAGTTAATTCTTAACATTTACAATTATGAGAAAATGCTGTTGAGCTTTAGTTCTTCAACTTATATTTCTGGTGTCTTATTAATCTGATTTCTTCAGTTTCTTGTTGGAAGCAGTTTTTATTGATCAATCTGAGGCTGGTTCAGATTCCAGTTCCTTCTAAGCTGAGCACTGGTCCCCAGTTTAAAAATCCACCCACCTGTTCCGTCCGAATAACACAAGCTGTGACGTTCTCACAGTCCTGAAGCTCATCCTGCAGACTCATTGGGTTTTGGTCAACGTCCACCCTGAAGGAGGATGAACATGTTTACATCACAGAGGGAAACGTTTATGTGCCGTCAGTTTCAAATCAGCTTCTCTGAGAGAAAACCAGAGATAAATAACAAAAAATATTTTGCTCTTCTGTGGAAAGTTCTCATGAGACGGTCAGACGGTCTTTTGTGGAGCATTTCAGTCTCACAGGGCAGATTGAACAAAAAGACCAAAGTTAACTGAGTATTGATTTGTCACTTTGCATATTAACTTGACAAGTTCATTTCAAATTGAATGAAGCAAAAACAATGAATGAAAAACCAAAAAACTTCCACAGGAGGGGGAGTTTTCTGGATCGAGTGGATCAGTCACAGTTGTTGTGGTCTCCCATCTTTTTCAGGGGTTCACTGCTTTGATCTGATCCCCAGCAGCTTCTTGAACCAAAGTAACTGTCAGCAGACGTATTTTAGGTGTAAACCAAAGATGAATATTCCTCCTTACCTGCTGGACGACCTCTGAACTCTGACCCCATGTGTGGATGTGTCCCTACGATGAAACACATCATTATCTTCTCAGTGCACTTTGCTCTTTGTTCTACACACAATAAAAGAACCACCTGTACAGCCAAGACCAGGTCTCGGTTACCAACACCAGAGTCCAACCAATAAATCAACCAGGCCAGTAAATACTCAGCTGAGTATTTAGTATTTTGGTTTGGATGTTGGCTGATGTTCCCAGTTTGAAGTCTCAGTTCTCAGTGTGAGAGGTGAGAGTCACAGTTACACAATAGCAATACAACTAATTATGGAGACTACTGCAAATAATGAAGGACTGTAGTATTACTACAGAATTATACTACAATAATACTCAGAGCTTTATGAAGTACAACAACCAAACACTGGACCTGTCTGTCACAGGAGCTCAGAATTAAGAGGAAGATCCAGTTGTCAGTACGGACAGAATGAGGGTGATAATAATTCATCCTTTTCAGGTGGAAGCTAATGTGGATAAAACCAGTGTTGTTACTGACAATGAGCATTTTTACTGTAATACATGTAAACAGCAGTTTTCCCAGAATACCTCTGCTCTGTCGGCCCTTGGAGACTTCGGTGAGACATGTGCTGAGACAGTCCTGTGAGGCGGTGCAGTGCAGCGATGTCAGGGCCCAGCTCCTCCCACTCATCTTCTCTCACCTCTGTAACATTGAAAAGACGTTTCACACTGAAACAGGAGGCTGCTCTGTCCGAACAGACACAGCAGCTGCTGCTGGAAAACACTGAGGTTCCTGCATCGGAGCTCTGAGGCTCCTCAGCAGGTGTTTCTTACCAAAGGGCTCAGTGAGGATGAGGAGGCTGCAGAGGATCAGGAGCCTCAGAGTGTGACCTGCCATCATCCTGCAGAACAGCACAGTGACAGAAACAGGAGGAGAAGTTACTACTTAGTCTGTCTTGACGAGTATTACTACTTTTAGTGGTTTGCCTGTGCGTTACTGTGACTTACTGTCCATCACTGTCAGTTATTGTCAAAACCTGGAGGTCTTAGTTTTTTAAAGGACGAAACACACAGACTGGTACTCAGTGCGGGCAGGATTTTATTAAAGAAACAAACACAGGGAACTTAAACTGAGAAAACAGAAACACTAAGCAGACAAGATGAACACAGGGCTCGGAAACTGACACACGAACACAGAACTCGAAGGAACAGAAACCACATACACAAAACTCAGACTACACAGAACTCGGAGGTGCCGAAGCTCGTACACAGAACTCAGGGACTACACAGAACTCAGAGGTGAGTTACTGTTACTGAGTTACTGTGAGTTACTGTGAGTTACTGTTATTGCACATTACTGCACATTACTGTGCATTACTGTGAGTTACTGCGAGTTACTGCGAGTTACTGCGAGTTACTGCGAGTTACTGTGCAAAGGTTTTAAAGACATCAGATTTGAGTCTCTGGAGAGCATCAGGTAAAACAGTTGCTGCTGTGATCACGTCCAGAGCTGTGCAGTCGTCTTTGTGAGGATCACAAACTCACAAACTCTTCGTCCTTTGCTCCTGACTTGTTGAGGTAAATTCTTGCAGCTCTGAGATGTGGATCAGTAAAAAGAGAAAGTCTGCTGGTATTTTTGAAATATTATTTCCCTGTTGACAAATTTATCAGCAGAGGCAGCCACAGTTAGTCTGATGGTCAGACATCAGCTTTACCTGGAAACTTCTAGTTTCGTAATGACTGTCCAACAGCCAGAAAAACAGGAAAGGGTGCAGTTGCTGCTGGAGTGTGTGTGTGTGTGTGTGTGTGTGTGTGTGCACTGTCAGCAGGCAGGAGTGTGTGTGGTCTCTGCTGGTCCAGTAGATGTTTAGCTGCTCAGCCTGTTGCTGATTTGAATAAGAAGCATCTATTGTTCAGTAACGTTGTGTCTCTGATGTTAAAGCTTCTTGGAACAAACAGGTTTATGAAGTAAATTCATCTAAATCACTGAGAATCACACAGGAAGACACAAACACACGGCTGAGACACACAAAGCCACATTTCAGATTGTTAAAAATCACAACTAAGAAATATTTTTAAAGGACTAAAACTAAATCAGCACCTGCTGCCAAAGTGAGTCCTGTGATTGGTTCAAACATCTGGATGGATGGTGAGTAAAAGAAGCTGCACTACAGCGTAAAAAGACGTTTCAAACTAATAATAAATGTGTAAATGAATCACTTCAACCTGCTGTCAGACATGGTCCACAGTCATCACTGTCGTCACCTGCAGCTACTGAACATGTACAGTCTCATCAACACACACTCTGTTAGTTTGTCTTTGTTCCACTCACCCAGATGTGATCAGCTCCTGTGCAGCTGGGAAGATGTGTAGACAGAGGAAGTAGAGTTCAGCTTATATAGGATGCAGAAAGTGAAAGTGCCCAGTCCTGTGTGTGCACAGGAACCAGAGCCAAGTATCTGTCAACTGTATCATCATGGAGAAATAGCTCAGCAAAGAAAAAGGAAGAGCCACAACATGAAACCAGTCACATACAGGAAATAGTTGTACATGAACTTACTGTAGATATTGAATGAAATATATATGAATGTGAGTATTGATTGAAATATATGAGCAGGATGATGGTCCAGTTTTAGTCCAGTTTCAGGCCTAGTCGCCCTTATAGATTATTGGAGGTGTTGAAGGTAATGAAGACTGGCTGGAGATGTTGTATTCATGGATCAGAAGGATTACGACTGGCAGAGCTGGTCCTGATTCCTGTTGTGTCTGTCTGACTTTCAGAAACAGGGACGACCAGAACAAAACCAGCAGACGGAGTCCGGAGTGGCCGAGGGAAAGTGTGTGTGTGTGTGTGTGTGTGTGGTCTCTGCTGGTCCAGTAAAGATTTAGCTGCTCAGCCTGTTGCTGATGTGAATAAGAAGCATCTTCTGCTCAGTAACGTGTCAGAGTCAAACGTCACCTTATTATATGAGACATAAAGTCATTTGGTGGTAAAGCTTCAGCTCATGTAGCTGCTTTAAACCTGAGACAGAAAACAAATATAGACTTTTGTCTGGACTCTGATCAGCCAACAGCAGGATGACAGTGGAAATCAGCCCATTTCAAATAGTTTGTGTGTGGGCAGAAGTGTGTGTGTGTACTTGTATGCTATCTTTGTGAGTACCATTTTGAGCATATTTCTATCAAAGTGAGGTCATTTTTCTGGTCCTCGCTTTTTTTCAGACCCCCGTTTGAGGGTTAAGACTTAGTTTTAGGGGTAGGGTTAGAATTAGGTTTAGGTAAGATTCATATCTAAGACCCAGCAGCAGTGAAAGTCAGTCCCAACGTCATTAGTGAGAGTTTAGTGTCTTATTTGTAGAGTTTGTGTGTTTAGATCTGATTTGCAGTGTGTGAGAGATGATGCTTTGAGGCCTTTAAGTGGCTTCGTTCCTTCAGGGGTTCTACTGGATTTAAGTCAGGACAAACAACGCCGTGTTCATAGTCCGGTCTGTAAATGTCTCCCCCTACACAGTTTGCAGCCTCAGACCAGGACCCTCCTGTCAGGTCTGGTTTCAGTCTTAGCAGGTGGAGTCATGTTGTTTCGTTCACAGGTTCTTGAATAACACTTTTGTGGTTTACTGTGTGATTCCAGTGCTGACGTGTTTAGATCAGCATCATTAACATTTCAAGTTAGGTCACTTTTACTGATCTAGTCCAGTATCACTGAACACAATCTGAACAGCTTAAACAGCTTCTATCCTGAACCACGTCCTGATGATGGTGCAGGATCTAAAAGGTCTAAACATTAGGCGCATTCGGACCAAACGGTGTGAGGGAACCAGTTCTAAGAACTACTCCAATGCGAAACGGACCCAAGAGCTACAGACCTTAAGGGTCTTTTTCTGTTCGTATCCATAACATAAGCTGGTGGTTGCTATAGCAACATTATTTCGACAGCAACACTAGTGAAACTTTTCATGTTTTGGTTTGATCCATCAAGATCTCTGACTTTTCTGAGGTGTTTAGGCAGCCTGGACTTTTGGCATTGGTCTCTGTCAGTTTTCTTCCCTGATAAAAACTGTTACTACTGAAGTGAACTTGGTGAAATGTGGATGTTAGTGCTGCAAGTTAGTGTTTGATGAATCAGCATGAATGTACGTGGTTCCTGTTGTACTGAAATGTACCTAATCTGATCTAGGAGCTAAAAAAGTCCTCGAAAACAGCGTTTTAAGGACTGCTGTAGTTCTCAGTTCCTGCGGTTCCTACACAAAAAGCAGAACTTCCTCCAAAAATTCTAAGAATTATGGAGAAGTCCCTCTGTTCTGAAAGTGCCTTAGTTCACCCGGAGAAAACCATCAAAGTGTGAAGCACATGTTTTATTCAGATAATTAAGCCTGAACAGAACCATGCTAACGGCTAATGCTGCAGCCTGCAGGGATTCACTATTAAAACTACATTTAGGTCCCATTAAGTCCCAGGAAGACCCTTGGTCTGATATTGAATCTGACCCTAAATCAGTTGTTGTGTTTCACTCATTAGTTTATTCCAAAACAAAACAAGGTGTGAAAAATGACTTTTGTCAAACATTCATGTTCTTCAGTTCTGTCATGTTCAGCCTGACACTGGAGCCAGTGGGACTTTTGCTTTTCTTTATCAGAATGGTTGAAGGTGTTTTTGAGGAGCATCTTTCTCAGCGGTTCATGTAAACGTGATCAGGTATTCTGGGTAGGCCTGGATGTCGTTGAAGACCACGAACATGGTTGGGTTGGCGGTTTTATCGGTGACGCTGTCGTACAGGTCTGCAGCGTTCCCCGAGCCTCTGCTGGGCGGAGTGATCATTCCAGCTTTGCCCTGGGTAAAGTCTCCAGCCAGGACTCTGGTCAGGTACATACGTTTGTGCCCCTTGGCGTCGGGTTTGGCGTAGCCCACCGAGTAGACAGGGTCCACAGCAAAGTAAGAGCCATTACCAAACATCGCACCTGCAGAAACAGAAAACAGACTCAGACAAGTCTTGTTGGTTTTCAGATTGTTTTCAGATGATCCAGTCTCGATCCTTAAATCCTGGTTCTGTGCTTCAGGCTGCATCATGTGAAATCTATTGTAACGTGCACAAAAAGGTTATTTCAGGTTGAGGTAACATGGCTGCCAGGTGCTGTGCGAGTCTCGACAGTCCTGGGAGCTGAGAACAGTCGAGGTCTGAGCAGGAAACTCACCATTTGTTCCTGCGTAGCCGCGGTTGAAGCCCTTGGTGTTGATGAGGTCGATGGAACCGGCCCCGGTGCCGTGAAACAGCAGCTTTTCGTTGTTCGTGTGTTTGTTCTTCACCTCCATCTGTTTCTTCATGAGCTGGTAGTTCTGCCACAGCGTCGCGTTCTGGACTCGTTCAATCTGCCAACAGAGACATCAACACGTTACTTGTTGCTCATTTTCACTGTGCTGCTGTTACTTTGTGGTGGTGAAGCCACAGTGACGTAGAAACTGTCCCAGGACATTGAACCTTCATCAAAACAATTTCTATGATTCTGATCAGTGCAGGAAATGCTGAAAGTTTGATATTAGCTGAGCAGGCAGTGAACATACACTGATGATGTTTGGAGTGAGGCTGGTCTTTGTAAGTTCTGTCTTCACTTCGTCGTATTCTTTAGATCCTGCAGCCACAGGAAAGAGTTTCAGCAGCGCCCCCTTCATGTCCTCCCAGTGCGGCGGCAGAGCAGCGTCATCTGCAAACAGCGTCAGACTGAAGGTTAGGTCCAGTTTCACACAACCTGCATGTCACTGCCAAAGTGCTGAGGCCGAACCGTCAGTATCAGAAAACACGGGTCCACAAACTGCAGCTGTTCAGGTCACGTCCGACCCGTCTGACCTGAAGAACAGCTGGTTAGAGACCTGGGCAGGAGCTCAAGACTCAGCCACTCACAGGACTTCATAAAGAATGTAAGCCAGTCAGCTAACAGGGAACCATCTGAACCAGGACCTGAATAAATACAGCACATGGAAACAGCTGGAAATGAGGCCTGTGTGTTGTGATTTGTTCATTTGTTCAATCAGATTTTTTGTTGTTTAACTGTAAATAATGTTTTTTTAGGCAGCAAAGAATTTTTGTTAGCAAGAGCCAAGACCGTCCAGCTGTTTCTTCAGGTCAAACAGACAGAGAGTCGACCTGAAGGTCTGAAGACAGAAGAGGGACCAGGTGAAGGCCCAAACACTCTGAAGACTCTGTTCTAACCCTGAAAAGAATCAATGTTTTGGACACAGCAGTTCATGCTCAGATCTACTGAGTAACTGCTGCCAGACACAGAGGCACCTGACCTGGCCCTGACCTGCTGAACTCACTTTCAGTTTGACAAGACAACGAGTGTTTCTAGGAAGCTTTTTGAAGAAGTTCTACTTCTGCAAATGTTCTCAGCAGTCTGGAGTCACAGCCAATCAGATCGTCAGCCTGCCAGCACCAATATGCCTGAAACAGATGTTCAGTGAATAGAAATGTTCCTGATGTTTAGAAAACTGGGCGATAGTGGCTCCTCACCTGTTCTGGACTGGGACTGTGATTGTACTGACCCTGTTAAATGTGAGATCCTCACCCTTCAGGTCTTTTCTAAGCAGCTCCACCTCGTTACGTCTGTTTTCTGAAACAGCTCTTCTCAGCATCACGTCGGCCCTGTACATCTCATCGTTGATCTTGATCCTCACGCTTTGTTTTTTCTCCAGAGCCTCTTCCAGCTGGAGGTTGGCGTACATGTCGAAGGGAAACATGACCCCACTGCTATGACAAAACTGCCACTCGACCCGTCCAACCAGCAGCAAGGCCTTGCTCCTCTGGTTCTCCAGCCTCTCCACCCGCCGCAGGATGTCCCTGATGGTGAGTGACAGACAAGTCAAACTAGTATTTTAACTCTGAATCTTAAAGGGGGAGGCCAGTGAATTTCTACATGTTTCTTATTTTCCACATGAACTCTGTCTTTTTCCAAAAACCAGCTCCAGAGAGAAGCTGCAGTGGAACCAGAGCCTGTAAACAGTGACGGCCGTTCTCAGCGTCTGGAGCTGGTTTTTGGAAACAGACGGGCCTCCCATTGTTGGTGAGGAAGAACCATGTGAGCCAGGTCAGCGGTGTGGCTCCCTGCTGGGTTTGTAAATAGTCTGCCCCTGTTTGCTGACCTGACTGCAGCCTCGGCGGTGAAGACGTCCCTGGTCAGGCCTTCCAGCTGGATACTGGGCTCCTGGCCCCCCAGCCCTTTGTCTAAACGGAGGCTGATGGTCAGTTCCCTCTGCAGGGCCTGCAGCTGATCCACGTCGTCCGGCGACAGCTCACTAATATACTGGTCTCTGATGGTTCTCTTCGCCTGCTCGGCCACAATCAGGTCCAGGATCTTTCTCTTAGCCTGACTCACAGCCTGTGGGGGGGATACCAGACACATTGTTGTATCTTTACATGAAACTTTAGTGTTTCCAGTCAGATTTAATAAACCATTTTACTGTATTTCTGAAATTATTCAGTAATGGCCCCCGGCTGCTGTGGAAAGATCCACTGTCTGCAACACATCAGCAGCTGGACACACCACATGTTTATCAGTCCTGTTCCTGAGCACACTGCTCAAACCTCCATCTCTGCACACAGAGCCAGGCCACCTTGACGCTAAGCTACGCTAAATATTGGAATAAACTCACATATTTGCTCTTGTACTTTATGTGGAGGATTAAAAAGTTTATTTATCATCAGGAGCAGATTCAAATTAAAGTTGTCCACCCCTGTTGATCATGTGCTGCCCTGATCCTCAGTCCTGTGAACGTGTGAGAACAGGAAGGAAACATGATGCAGCTGTAAAATACGAGTGAACTTCCCTAAATGAAGTATTTTCTCCTGTCAGTCTACAATAAAGTTCTGATGGAGCTGATGTGTTTACTGTGTCCACATGTTCCTTTCAAAGCAAAGAGCTCAAACCTAAACTCAAACCTTGTTGTTGTCGGCGCACAGCTGGAACACTATGGACTCAAACTCCTCCTCCAGACCAGAGGTGCCACTGTTGGGCCGCTCCTCCCCGGGTCCCGTAAAAAACGAAGTGACGGATTCTGAAACAACATGAAACAAGAATCAGTGATCACATGTTCCTGCTTCAGCATGAACACACACTGTAGTTTGTTCTGACTGTCCCACACGCCACATAGACCACCACAAAGACCAGATCTGGATTCATCCACCACTGAAAATAGTCCCCAGCTAATGAAACTACAGGAATCTTAGGAAATAATTGTTTTTTTAAATGAAACTATTTAGATTTTTGGCTTCAGCAGCAACGACTGAGCTCAGAGACACAGACTGAAGCACAGAAACCACAACTGAGTCTGCGCATCGATTAAAACCAGGCTGGACAGCTCCAATGTTCTTATCGTGTAAGAAAGAAACCACAACCTCCCTGTTCTGACCAGGGTTGAACCCAGAGGATGGATTTACCTTTGAACTTGGTGAAGACGCTCTTCTCCTCCACCTCCTGGCCCTGGCGGCTCCTCATGCTCCTGTGGAACTCCGTCGTCATGGCGGTCTGGAAGATCAGGATCTTCACGCTGCGAACAAACCTCGGCTGCTTCTTCCTCACAAACTCCACCACCGCTCCGACCATGGCGTCCGCCACCGCCGACGGGCTGGCCCCTCCCTGACCTGAGGGGGCAGAGGAGGACCGGTGATGATGACGATGATCAGAGGAAGCACGTGAGGATCCGTGTGGAATGTGACAGTGGTCAGTAAACGTTAAAGCAAGTCTGCATCAGTGAGAGTCACTTTAGAGTCACAGCCCCCAGAACCAAGAGGAACTATTCCCCACATTCTCCTGTCTGATGCTCGTCTGCAGGAACAGAACAGTGGAGGCACGAGGTTGTTTGGTTCTTGGTTCTGTGGAGCTTCATACTTACAGGAATACGACAGAATGTTAGTGAAAGTCTGTTTCAGCTCTGGTGTGATGCTTTAAGTGAAACAAACTGATCTCTGCAGGTTTGTGACACTTTAAACTGTAAACCCAGCCAACAGTGACATGACGAGATGAACACAGGAAGAAAACAAGACGAAAGAGGCTGAAACTAGACCGAACAACAGTGAGGTTCTGGCACAGACCTGTTCCCAGGGCAGGTAAGGACACGGAGCTGAACTTGTTCTCCTCGCAGACGTTCAGCACCCTGAGAACCATCTCGTTGATCTTTGCAGGATCGTTCTGGCCGACGACGTGCAGGATGTTTTTACCCGGCAGCTTCCCCGCCGACGTCCTGATCATCGGACTGGACTGGTAACCTGGTGAGTTCACTACAGAGAGAAACCAAACACGCGTGGGACTGAAGCGTTAAAGTGCAGGCAGCAGAACTCTTAACATGGGACCTGTGTGAACCAGGGGGATCCTGAATAAACAAACGTGGATAGATGAAGGTTACGTACCGATCTGTGAGCACTCCTCCTCCACTGCTGATCCAGCCCCGTCTAAGATCGCCTTGGACACTCCTGAGGAACGACAGAGCAGCAGGTTCAGGAAAAGGTGCCACCGATGCTTCGAAGCAAAACACCAAACTGTTTGCACGTCTTTGCATTTCTTGTTCTCACTGATCAGTTTTTAGAGAAATGAACCTTCTTCAGTTCAGTTCTGAGGGAAAATCAGTGATTTGAGTCAGTTTGAGTCAAGAACTGATCCTGGATTAAAACTCAAACTGTGTTTCAGGTGTGACAGCTGCAAAATGCAGTTGCAGTAGCTGCTTTTCAACCAGCAGAGGGCAGTAAATAAAAACCTAAATATTTAGAAGACAATAGGAATCAACCAACAGCTCCACTAAATACACAGGGACTCTGGTTGGCAGCTGAGAAACTGGTTTCTGGGTTCAGGGACTCGGCTCAGGAAGAAAACTTAGCAGTCACCTGACTTAAGGGTGAAGTCCGGATTGGAGGAGTTGACAATGACATCACTGGACTCCTTGGTGATGTCACCTGATGACACCTCGAGGGTGAGCGCACCCATCTGCATCTGGTGTATGCCGAGGGAGGGGGACAGGACTGGGCCGATAGAGGCTGAGGCTGAGAGAGAGAGAGAGAGAGAGAGACACACACACACACACACACACACACACAGACACACTCATTTTCAATCTGCAGCTCTCACTACAAACGTCACACTGCAGTGGGCGGAGTTTCTGCAGGTTTCAACCAATCAGCAGCTGAATCCACTGGTTAGTTTACTGGTCACCAACAGGAACCAGTTACCTCTGCTGCTGTTTGGACTGACAACCTGAAGACTTTCATCTCTCCACTATCACCGACCGAGGCTCTAAAATTATGGACTAAACTGTATTTAAGTCACATTGTGTCTCCAATGAAACAATAATTACTGACGGAACTAACTGGTCTGTAGATTTAAGGCTGTTCTGTATCAAACTACACTGGTGATGTGGCTGTTTAGCCTGAAGTGTCAGTGTCAGACTTAACGTAACGTTTAGGTGAATGAAAAGACGTCAGGAAGAACCAACCAGCGAAGGTCAGAGTGGCTCTGAAACAGTCCGGTCTGGTCTTTGAGCAGCTGCGTTCAAACCTCATGCCTCTTCTTCACAGATCAGGTCTGTCTGTTCTCGGCACCGTGGTTGTTCATGAGTGCAGGGGGGGAACACATGAAAGGTGCTGGAGGCGTCTTACCTGAGGGCTGCTGTGACTGGCTGGATGTTTGCCAAACTGGAGGCTCTTTAAAATCCTGTGGCTCTGGTTGGACGTTTCTCTGGGCGGTCTGACCTCTGAACTCTCTGATGAAACACTGACAGACAACGTGTTGACATTTTATCTTATTGCAAGTCTTTTTTCCAGTGATGCACATGTTCTGAGCAGAAACCTGGATCTGAACAGCTGCAGCAGAACCTGTGGGATGTACTATGAGATCAGTGGGTCAGCCAGGACTGTTGAGTCTGAAGCCAGTTTGGAGCTGGTTATGTTCCAGGTTTCAGCCTAAATCAGCTACAAAAACCCCAAACTCAGCTGTTTCATTAACCACATTACCATCTGTGGAAAATCCTGAAAACCTTAAAGCACAAAATCTACTCAGGTCTCTGCTGAGACATTGAGTCATTAGATGCCGAGCGATCCGTCGGTTGTTCCTGACAAGGTTCTGCATCAGGTTCTACTGATCCCTGGCTAAAGGAACGTGTTATCTGTGCAGGCTGCTGGAGCCACGTGCTCACAGTGGCACAGACAGTTTGCAGAACTTTTTGCCACTGGATCCCACATGAATCCAGTTGGTGATACAGAAAATCTGAGCCAGAATCCTCAGCGTGCCGGGCTGCTCTGTGAATGTGTTTGTAGTGTTTCCTGAGCTTCACCTTCTGTACGATGTTTTGTGCTTTTCAACGTAGTTTAACAATCTGTGCTAGTCCCCAGATCCAGACTCAGACAATGAGGAGACCGGACTTTTATAGTCACAGCCCCTAAACTCTGGAACAGTCTCCCTTCTTGGGTCAAATTTAAAACCCCCTTAGAGACACGTTTGTTTCATCAAGTCTTTGTACTCTCTCTATTTGATGTTCAGCACGTTGGTCAACATTAGCTGCTGTTGTACTTTGTTGTAAACCCCCACCAGAGTCTTTTTCCCCACATGTTTATCGTCTTCTTTGGAAGAACCTGGTGCCTACATTACCCACAATGCAACCTATGCCTGACCAATTACTCTTGCCAATAAATGAGAACCGATCTGTTGAGCTGCAGAGAACACACACTTACATCCACAGTTTGGCTGCTGCTGGGGTGAACGACGATGGCCACCTCCTTCAGATGGCGAGGAGCTTTCCTGCGGCTGAAGGAGTGGATCTCTGTCAGCAGGACTCTGGACACCAGGTCCTTGGGGAAGCTCAGGTTTCCTGGTAATAACTCAGATATATTTATACTAAGTAAAACACAACCCCCTAAGGTCCATCCTGGGACGTCCCTCATGGACTGAGCCTGTGATCTTTCCAAAGCCAATGTCAGAAACAGTTTCTCTGTATTTTGTAAGTGCATAAGTAAATACCCGACTTTCCCTTTGGGAGTTAATGGTTTATCTCGTCACAGTAAATGAAAACTAGGATCTGCATAGAGACAAATAAGAAAGTGATTATTTTTGGGTTGTGTGCATTGACTATGAGTTAGTGGTGTTTTAGTGGGTTGTGTGAAAAGTCTTATGGACAGTTGAGTCGTTTCTTGTTTCACATTTAGCAGGGACCCCAAACATCCAGGCTTCCTTCCAACCTTAAGGGAACCACAAAGGACCAGTAATGGATTTAAGGACAAGGCTCAGTGTAGAATATTTCATCCCACACCTGCTGATCAGTTTGGTCACTGTATTTCTTACAGGTTGGTAGAAGCAGAAAAGCTTGTGGGTCTGGTGGGTTTGGTGGGTGGACCAACACCCTGACCTGTGATGTTCTGAACTCTTCATGTATGTGAATGTGGAGGCCAAGAAGTAGTGATGGATCATGAGCATCATTAAACTCAGTCCTTCAGTCTTTAATATGTGTGAGATGAGACCATGGGTTTAACACTATGTAGGTTATTATTAAACATTATTAATAGACATTATTTACTCACAGCGTTCTGTGGCTCCATGTTCTCTTCCTAACTCAGAGAAAGGGGGTCAGGTCAGCGACGTTCCACCTGAAAACATCCGAGCCTGTCCTGATGTTGCATCTCTGGCAAGTGAAAATAATGTTTGGTGGTTTATGTTTCCATGTCAGTTTTGTTGGAAGCCATATTTATTTTCCCTGTTTATTATTGGAGGTGTCTAATGTGCTGCTGGTTTGATTCCTGCCGCCTTACAAAGACCCACAGGGGGACCAAGGGTCGCTGTTGTTGGATTCACAGTAGAATTCTTGTCCTGTGGTTTAAACATAAGTACGTTTGAGAAAGATCAGGTCTGTATGTTCTTTGTGTGTCTAATGGCAAGAAGAGATGAATCAATAAATGTTTATTGATGAATATTGATCTCAGGCGAGACGCTGATCACGCTGTCGGATCATTGGTGTCTGAGTAAAAGTCTCCCTGAAGCTCAAACTGCACAGCTTTTAGATCAAAGCTTTGTCGTTTTCCTCTTCCTGTGACTGTGACTGTTATTTTTCCCAGCCAGAGAAAACTGTTCTTTAAAATAAACACACAAATAAATGGAAGCATTTTATTAGCAAGAATTGATTATTGATTAATGATTCAGATGATTCAGACGTTGAGATGATGAAAACATTTGATCACAACAGCCTTAAATGAGTTAAATGAGTACGATGGAAATATCAGATACATTTTAAAGGAAAACATATAGAAGTTTATCAGCTTGTAATAAATGAAGTGATTGATGCAGTAATACATGAAGCCACTTTCCCTCCTCTAGCTGGACATAGATAAGTCTATAGCCTGATTACTTAGACAAGGACTAATTTTACTGCCGACATCAGCACCAACTACTGTCAGGTCGACCTCTGCAGTAAAATCTTTGTCCTTTTGTTGTGGTGTCCGTCTACGTGATTTTCTACCTGGTTGTGATATGACAACAAAGTGGAAAAGGACAAGACTGATAACTGTAATGGTAACGATAACCCAACCTATGGCAGTGGACCAGAACCCTTCCTCCCATCTTAGCTCACACTCTTGCAGCAGCCCATCCACCGACACCTGTTTCCCTCTAAAATCCACCTTTAAATGTCCACACTCATGTGCGTCACCAGTCCAGCCTCTCAGTACAATGTTTACAGTACTTTGTCTGAGTCCAAAGAATGTCAGCAAAACTGCATCAGGTCTATGTTGGCAGTCAAATTTCAGTTCTGCCTGTGAACTGAAGTACAGAACATCTGTGGCGTTGTCCTTGGCACAGTTATCAATGGTCACTGAGTTGTTGTGGAAAGCCAACATGTAAACGTCATGTCCATCACCCCCAACCAGATAATCCCCCCCAGTGGACACCAACACGTCGTTGCCATCTGAGCCTTGCAGAAGAGAACTTTCATACCCAGACACCAGGATATCAGAGTAGATGGTGCCAATAACGGTCTCCACATCCTTCAACACGTCCCCCTCAGCATCAGCATAGCGGCCTTGTCCGGTCAGCAGGTTCACATAAACCCCTTTACCCTTGTCATGATCCCCCCGGTACAGAACGGTGTCCCTGCCAGGGCCTCCATCCACTAGATCTGCCCCTGGTCCAGGAATGAAGACGTCACTGCCAGAGTTTCCCATCATCGTGTCATTTCCATCCTCGCCATAAAGGGTGTCGTCTCCCATGCCACCAATCAGGATGTCCGCTCCACTTCCTCCAATCAGTGTATCGGCTCCTTCGCCTCCTTCAAAGGCGTCGTCCTTCTCCCCACCAATTAGAGCGTTATCTTGATCATTTCCTAGTATATTGTTGGACTGGGACTGACAGCCTTGGACTGTGTGGACCTTTGACAGATTTCTCTGAGAGCTGAGGTCCATACGGCAGTCAACCTGTGGTTGTTTCAGAATCACTTTAAAAGCTTCGATCTGAAAGAAAGGAGCATTTCCAGTGGAGTTTAGTGAGTTCAGTTTGAACAGGACTCCGTCAGAGCTCTGGAATTCCAGGTGCTGATGTTGGTAACTTCTCTTGTAGTTTAGCAGACTGAGCTTGAATTGTTCCCCTTTTGACGTGATGGTCACTTCTACATCTGCTGTTGACGGCGAGTCCAGTGTGACTTTGCCTCCATCGATGAAATCCATGTCAACCAACAGAGTGTCAGTGTTCAGATCTTCTGCAAAGTTATCGATTATTGTGTTGTTCCCATATCCAGGTTTGATTATGTAGGTGTCTTTCCCTTCACCTCCAAACATCAGGGCGCCCTCAGTGTACGGATCAAGCAAATTGTCCTTGCTGTTACCAACCATGATGTCAAAACCAGAGGAGCCATACATTTCTTTCACCGTGTCAGCTTCACTCATCTCCATCACTTTGCCTCGGAGGCCACACAAACGTCTTTCGTCTGAATTCTTGTTCCTGTACACGTAGCACCTGAACAGTCCATTATCAATTGATGGTTGAGAAAGTGGTTCTGGTTCCTGGTTCCTATAATCCACAGTTATTGGGAATATTAAATGCTCAGTACAGCTGTTGGGGCTGGACATCAGTCCAGCTGTTATTCCATCACTGGTCTTGATCTGTAGGTGCTGATAATTCTTTGAAACAAACCAGTTCTCTAAAATAATATTTCTACTGCCATTTACAAAAATGATGATGTTCTGTCGTTCGCAAGTCGATGTTATTTGCTGATATTGTCCTCTCAGGAAGAGGAGGTCCACGACCTGATCTGGTGATTGATTGTTGATGGTTTTTACTCCTTGGCCTGGTGTGATAACGTACCAGTCCTCTCCTCCTCTACCCTGGATGAAATCATCTCCTCCTCCTGGGATAAAAACATTGTGTCCTTTGTTTCCTCTGATGACATCACTGAAGTTTGACCCTCTGACCTCCGTCAGACTCTCTAAAGCCTGGTCCTCCTGAAGGTCCACCACCAGAGGAGACGTAGACTTGCTGTAGTCAATGCTTTGACTTCTAATGCACTTGGTGAACGGGTCTCTGTGCTGGCAGTCGGCCTTGTTGTCTGAAACAGTGAAAGTGATCAGATCCTTCGTGACAATAAACAGGTGTCTGTCTGCTGGGGATCTGAACCAGTTCACTAAAATCACCATGAACCTTGTTTGGTCATTGAAAATATTCAGAACAGCATCTTCACCTTGTACTTGAACTTGAAAACTGTGAAGATTTGCTTCTATTATGGCCAGATCTGTCAGATTGTCTGTGGAGTAATTGTCAATCGTCACCACAGAATCACGTCTGTCTTTTACCATGTACATGTCTTCTCCTTCACCCCCAGTCAGACGATCCCGACCTCCTGCTCCGTCGATCAGATTGTTCTCTTTATTCCCAATGAGCACATCATCATACTCAGAGCCACAGATGGTTGTAACTGTGTGTAAAAGTGGCTCAGATGTGTCCACAGTTTGACCCTGTTTCATAAAATTCATGTTAACTGCTCTGGCCACCAGCTGAACTGAAGAAACCACAGTGGAGGAAATCTCAAAGAAGACTCCGTCTCCTGACACCATGTTCATATGACGATACACTTCACTCAGAAACCAGTTCCATATGGTCACAGTATGAGTGTCTCCATACATTAACACAACATCGTCCCCAGATTTAGACACAGAAATGTGACTGTAGTCGACACTGAAATGAAGCGTGTCCTGTGCTTTGGAAGGATCGTAATTGTTGATGACTGTTTTCCCTCCATTTTCAGGGATGAAGTATGAGTCTTGTCCACCAGAGCCTTCAACATAACTTCTCTGTGGACCGAGGAAGAACATGTCATTACCGGGTTCACCATAAAGCCTGTAATAGTAACTTAACATGAATTCCATCATGTGTTTTTCCTCTGCTTTCTGAACTGCAATGAAACGATTAGAGTTTCTGTTGCCCCTGTAAGACCCGTATCTTGAATTGGAGTCAGC